>NW_026946518.1:0-4616 GCF_033847375.1 Trichoderma aggressivum f. europaeum | reverse complement strand
TTTTTTTTATAAAGCTAATAATTATTTTATATTTAGCTTTTCTAAAGTATTTTAACTAAGGGTAATTTTTTAATTTAATATATTTATTTATAATTACTTAAGTTTTATAAATACTTTTTTTATTATTAATTATATTAAGTTATTTTACTAAATAGTTATTATCTTAGTTTATTAATTATTTATAAGCTTTATTAATATTATTATTTTTTTTATTTTATAATTTAAGAAATTTTAAAAATTTAATTATATATTTTAATTAATTAATTTCTAATATTTAAGGTATTTTTTTAGTATTATTATTAATTAGTTATATTATAAAAGCTTTTTTATATTTAGTATAAATACTTAATATATAAAATTATTAATTATATTCTTAGTTTTTTACTTAATAAGCTTATTAATTATTATTAGCTATAAGTATTATAAAAAAATAACTAGGCTTTTAATTAAATAAGGCTAGTATAAATTTTAGTTTTTATTTTATAAGTAATTTAAATAAAAAAAAACTTTTTATAAGTAATTTTATTAATAATAAACTTTTTAAAAGTAAGTTTATAAATATTAAAACTTTACTTATATATTTTTAAGCTATATTATTAATAAATAATATAATTTAGTTAAGTAAATAGCTTAAAATTATTTATATTTTTAAGGTAATTATAAATATAAGTAATAGTTAAGGTAAAGTAGTTAAAAATAATTACTAAAAATAAAAAAAAGTATTTTATTAATTAAAAGTCTTAGTTATAGTTTTATTTTAAATAAAAAGCCTAAGGTAAAAGTTTAATAATTAATAAATTAATTAATTTTTACTTAATTAAAGTAAAAAAATATATATTTTAAAAAAATATAGGCTTATTTATTTTAAAAAGTTTTTTATAAAAATTTAATTACTAAATTAAATATAAACTTTATACTTTTTTACTTTATTATTTTATTATAAATCCTTAAGTAATTTATAAAAGTTATTTAAGTTTTATAAATATTAATATTTTTAAAATTACTAAAACTTTTTATATTTTATAATACTAAATTTATTTAAAGCTATAGCTTTAAATATAAAAAGTATAAATAAAACTTTAGCTTTTACTAAAGTATAATTAAGTTAATATAAATATTAGTTTTTAATTTTAAGATTAAATATTTTTTATATTAATTATTACTATCTTAAATATATTTATAAAATATTTATTTTATATAATTAATTATTTATATAAGCTTTAATTTATTAACTTACTAAACTTTATAAAGTTATTATTAATTAAAATAAGGTAAAATAATTATATTTATTATTTTTAAGTTATATTATATAAGGTATAATTAAAAAATTAAATAATTTTTTATAATTAGTTTTTAAAAATAATTTTTTTTAAAATTAAATTATTTACTAAGCTTAATTAAATTATTATTTTATTATTAAATTAAAATAATATAATTAATTAAATTATTAATTTTAAATAATTATAGTTTAATATATTTTAAAAAAAATAAAATTTATAAAAAAATATTTATTTTTAATTACTTTTTTAAAAACTTAAAAACCTAAGTATATTTTATAATAAAATTTATTATTAAGTATTTTACTAAATTACTTTATATACTTTACTAAAGTAATTATATTATAATACTTTATAATAATTATATAATTAATTTTTTTAATAATAATTTATAATATTACTTAAAGGCTATTATTTATAATTTACTTTTTTTTTTATAATTAATTAAAAACTAATATATATATTTAATATAAAAGCCTTAGTTATTTTATAAAATATTAAGAAAATATAAAATATATATATAATAAATATATATTTAATAATTATTTAAATTATTTAAAAAATAGTTACTTATTTAAATAAGTAGTTAAATTTAATAAAAGTAAAACTAAAAAAATTATTTTTTATATAATTTTACTAAGTTTTTATTAATAAACTTTTATTTAATATTATTATAAAATCTTTAAAGTAAATTTAGTTTAAGGAAAGTATAAGTTATATAAAGTAGTAAATTATACTAAGACTTTTTTAAAACTTAAAAAAATCTATTATAATTAAGTATTATAAAATAATTTAGTATTAGGGTTTTTTAAAAAAAAATAAAAAAGTAAAATAAAAATTAATTATAAAATTAAATAATTTAAAGTATTAAAAAGTAGTAAATTATAAAAGAAATTATAAAGTATATATATATATATATAAAGGATTAATATAAATATATTCTCTTTTTAAAAAAAACTATACTTTTATAAATATCTTTAGCCTTAGGTTAATTATTTCCTTTTTTTATTAAGTAATTTATTACTTTTTTTAAAATAGTAAATTATTTAGTCCTAAGGTTAATAATTTTTTTACTTATAGTTTTTTTTTTTTTTAATTTAGGTTTTTTTTTTTTTTTATATTTTTTTTTACTTTATAGTTTTTATTTAATTATAAAGAATATTAGCTACTTACTTTATTAATAGCTTTTTAATATTACTTTTTTTATAAAAATATATATTTATTTTTAAATATTAATTTATAAATAGCTTTTATTTTAAAACTATTATATTAATTTTTTACTTTTAGTTTTATTTTATAACTTTAATAATTATATTATAAGTTTAAAATAATTTATTATTTAATTTTATTATTAATTTTTTTTTTATTTAGTTTTAAGAATATTTTAATATTTAAAACTTTATTAAAAATAACCTTAATTATTTTAACCTTTTTATATATACTAAGATTTATTTTATTAATTCCTTTATATTAGTTTTTAAATTAAGGCACTTTATTAATTATTTTATACTTAAGTAATATTTTTAATAATATATTTTCTTAATATATTTATTTAATTTAGCTTTTATTTAATATATTTTTTATAATAGTTTTTAAAATAATATATATATTTTAGTTAAAATTACTTATTAATATAATTAGTTTTTTTAGGCTTTATTTATTAAGTAACTAAAGTATTTTAAAGCTTTTTTTATTACTTTTTATAAATAAATTAATCCTTAATTTTATAATTATTATATTTAAGTATATTTATTTATTATTATATTTATATAAAAGTATATTTTTTTTTATTTTTTAAATATATTTTTATTTATAAATATTAATATAGTAATTATATAAATTATATATAGTTTAATAATATAAATTATAGTTAATATTTATTTCCTAAGTACTAGACTTAATTAAATAATTTTATTTATATAAATATATTTTTTAACTATAACTAAAATATTATTAATATATTTATATATTATAATACTTTTTTTAATTTAAGTATTACTCCTTAGTTTACTAAGCTTATTTTTAATCTTAATAATAATAAAAAAAATAAAAAAAAAATATATTATTTAAGTTTATAATATTTAAGTTAAAGGGGATTTTTAATAATTTTATAGTAATTATTTTTAATATTTTTTATTTTTAAATAAGGGTTTAATAATTTATAAAGTCTATAGGTAATTAAATAAATATAACTTTATATTAAAATTAATTACTTTTTTATATTTTTTTATATAATTTTTTTCTCTTTAATAATAGCTTAAAAAAGCTACTTATTAAATAACTTAATTTAAATTTTTTTTTTATATTTTTATTTAGTTTTTCTAAAGTAATTATTTAATTATATTTATTATACTACTTTATAAGTATTTTATATTATTACTTATTAATCCTAAGTTAATTTAATAACTATTACTAAAGGTTATATTACCCTTTAATAAATTTATATTTAATAAATTTTATTTATTAACTTAAGTAAAATTAGTAAAAAGTAATTATTTAATTTAAATATATAAATATTTAAATAAATCTTAAACTTTTAATTATATTATTTATTTAATTAATAAAGACTTTTATATTTATTTTTAATATAAATAAAGTATTATAAATATATTTTTATAAGTATTTTAAAATATAAAAAATTACTTTATATTTTAGTTTTATAATATTATATTTCTTTTCTAAAGGTAATTAATAACTATTTTTATATTATATTAGCTTATATTTTTTATTAATAACTTATATTAATATAATACCTTATTTTATAAAACTAATATTAATTATTAAAATAATTTTACTATAATTTTCCCTTAGATTTAAGAAAATTAAAATAAAAGATATAGTTATATATTTCTTTAGCTTTTTTATTATATTTTAAACTTTTAGATTTTAATTTTATATAATTATTTTCTTTAATAAGTAAGTAAAAAAGGCTATAATTTATATAAAGTATTTAATTTAAACTTAATAATAGTTAATAAAACTTAAAAATAAGTATATATTATATATATTATAATAATAATACTATTTTTAAATTTTTATAATTTTACTAATTAAAAATTATTAACTTTATATTTTATATAAGTATTTTATAAAATTAATTAATTTTTAGTAAAATATAAATTTTAAGGCTAAGATAATATACTTAAAAAGTTTTATATTAACTAAAACCTTATTTAAGTTTTATAAATACTTAAAGATATATTACCTTATATTAAGAAGTAATTTCTTATTATTATATATAATTTTTATATTTTATATTATAATATTATTTAAAAATAAATAATATATAATAAATATAAAATTAAATAATATTTAAGTTATAATTTATTAAAACTATAT
>NW_026946517.1:3916-4787 GCF_033847375.1 Trichoderma aggressivum f. europaeum | reverse complement strand
ATTTATTAAAGTATATATTAATAATATTATAATATTTAATAATACTTTTAAGAAATATTACTTATACTTAAAAATAATTTTTAATTTATTTAAATAATTATAATTAATAATATTTTTAACTAAGATTTTTTATATATATTTATTAATTTAATTATTAAAATTTAAGGTAAATATATTAAGTATATTTATAATAAAAAAATAAATAAAAGCTATAGTTAAAATAAAATAATTAATAAATTTTATAAATTTAAAAATATATTTAAAAATAATAATATTCCTAAAGTAATTTATTTATTAATTTTAATAAAAAGCTAAATTATTAAAATAATAAAAAATATAATTATTAGTAAATTTATAAAAAAATAATATAAAAATTAAGAAAATAAATAAAAAAGCTTATTATTTAAAGTTATAGAAAATAAAATTTATTTTAATAATAAAAAAAGTTAACTTATTTAATATATTATAATAATAATTAATAAATAAAATAAAGCTATATTACTATAACTTTAATAAATTAATATATTTTAAATTAAATATTAGTAAATAAAATATAAGCTTATTTATTTTTTATATAAATAATAATAAATATAATATATTTAATATATTATAAATAAAAATTTAATTAATTATATTCCTTAATTAATTATTATTTAAGGTAAAAATAAAATATAAATTAATAAAGCTTAAAGTTATATATTTAATTTAATCTTATTATAAATTATAAATATTAATTTAATTATATTTTTAATTAATAAAGATATTAATTAATTACTTAATAATAAAAAAAATAACTAATTATATAATAATATTAATAATAAACTTAATAAAAGTTAATTATTAATTTATAATAATATTTATATATTTTAAT
>NW_026946517.1:0-3894 GCF_033847375.1 Trichoderma aggressivum f. europaeum | reverse complement strand
TTAGTTAATAAATAAATATTATATAAAAATAATTATTTATATAAACTAAAACTTAAAATTAAAATTTATTTAAAAATATATAAAAAATAAATATTTTAAGAAAATTAAGTTTATTTTAGTTATAAATATAAAAAAGTTAAAAATAATATATATAAAATAATTTAATAAATTAATTTAGATATTATTTATTAAAAAAAATAATTTAATATATTATTAAAATATTAATAATTAAAAATAATTATATATTTTAAAAAAATATATTAAAGAGGTATTATAAATAATATATAATAATTAATTTTATATTAAGCTATAGAAAATATTAAATATATTATAAAGCTTAAATATTTCTAAAATATTTTATAAAATTTAATAATATATAATATATTACTTAATATATATAGTAAATTATATAAATAAATTTTAGTAATTAAAAAAGTTTTAATTAATTTAAATAAAAATATAATTATTTTATATTATAATTATAAACTTTATAACAAAGTTATTAAATAAAACCCTAAAGTTATTTTAAAAACTATTAAATTATATATATTTACTAAATATATTATTTATAATAATTTATAAATAATTATAAAAATTATTACTAATACTTAGTTTAATATATTATATAGCTTAATAATAAATTATAGTATTTTTATAAATAGTTTTATTAATAAACTAAAGTATTTTAAAAATAATTATTAATAATAAAAATCCTAAGTTTATATTAAACTTTTAAAAAGGATTATTTAAAGTATTAAAAATAAAGTTAATAGTAAATATAAGTTATTATTTATAAATAAATAATATATTAAAGAGAAAAAATTAAATAGTAAAAATAGCTTTAAGATATTATATAATAATATTAAATATTTTATAAATAAAAATACTACTAGCTTTATAATTTAGCTTAAATAATATAATTAGTTTATTAATAAGGCATAGCTTAAATATATTAATAATAGGTTTTAAATTATTAAAGTTATTAAATATATTAAAAGTAAATATATTATTAAATAAAAATATATTAAATATATTATATTAGCTTTATTAAAAAAAAGTAAAGTATTTATTAAAAAAAGTAATAATAATAATTAAATATAAATATAATTAAATATATTAACTATAGAAGTTTATAATTAAAAATTAAGTATTTTTAAAACTTTATTAAAGCTATAGTTTACTAGGAAAACTACTATATAAGTAATTATAATAAAAAGCTAGATTTTTTAAAGTAATTAAAAAATAAGTTTTTTAATATATTAATTAAAGCTACTAGCCTAATAGAAAATATATAATATAATTTTAAATATTTAACTAACGTTAGTAATTTAAATACTAGATTTATTTAATTATTAAAGGGAATTACTAAAAAAAGTATATATTAATAGTAAGAATTAATAAGTTATAAATAAATTAATTAAAAAATATATTAATAATAAAGGGTATTATTTATAAATAAAATATTTTATTTATTAAAAAAGCTATAGCTTAGAAAATAATAAATAAGTTAAATATTAAAAATTAATTTAAATAGCTAAGGAAATAATAAAAGAATTTAGTATATTTTATTTTAATTAATTAAGTATTAAGTTAAAATCCTTACTTTAATTAAAAAAAGTAATTTTTAATTATATATTAAGTAAAAAGTTAATTTTTTTATTAAAGCTTTAATTATTATTTAATTTATTAAAATAACTAAATTAAGGGTTTTTAATTATTAATTAATTTTTTATTTTATTATTTTTATAATTATTTTTATAAAATTATAATAATTAACTTTAATTAAAAAGTTAATTTAAGAGTAATATTTTAAAATTTTTATATAATATATACTTAAGTTTTTTAATATTTTTAAAATAAAACTTTTTATTTTAAGTTTTTTATTTATTATAAACTAAGTTATAAATTTAAAATAATAAATTTAACTTTTTATAAATTTTAGTATTATAATTAAGTTTAGCTTTTTAATTAATATTACTTTAACTTAGTTTATAAAATTATATTATTTTTTTATTAAATATTTATACTTTTTATTTTATAAAATATATTAAATATTTATAAATTTATTATATAAAATAAAAAAATATTAAAAATTTAGTTTTTTTATAATAATAATATAAATTAAAATTTTAATAAAAGCTATATATAAAGGTTATATTTATTATTAAGAGGTTTAGTAAAACTGTAATAGCTAAGTTAAAGGAAGGCTACGCCCTAGCCTTTAGATAAAAGCTATATATAATAATAATTTTTATTATATTATCCTAAAGTAAATTTTATTAATATTTTTACTTAATTAATAAAAATATTTTTTTATAGTTTTTAATTAAGTAAAATATATAAATAATTTCCTTTTTTAATTATTATTATTAATTAATAATATTAATATAAATTAAGTTTTTATAAATATAAGTTATAATTATTTATTTTTTATTAAATAATATTTAATTTTTAAGTATAATTTTTAAAATTTCACTAAATTTAAATTAAATAATTATTATAAAATAATAAAATATTTTATTAATTTTTACTAAAGTTTTTTATAATTAATTATTAAAGAATTTATTTTAATATTTAATAAATATAAATTAATAAAAACTTTTAAGTTTTTTTTTAATTTATTTTTTTTAAAATTAAATAATTTTAAAAATTTATATAATAAAGTATTTATTATAATATTATTTTTCTTAAGAATATATTTAATTATAAAATTAAATAAGAAAATATAATTAATTTAATATATAATATATAAACTAAGAATATTTTTAATTATATTATTTTTGTAATTAATAAAAACTTTTATATTTATTTTTAATATAAATAAAATATTATAAATATATTTTTATAAATATTTTAAAATATAAAAAATTATATTATATTTTAGTTTTAAAAAACTATAATTTTTTTAAAAAAAATAATTAATAATTACTTTTATATTATATTAATATATATTTTTTATTAATTACTTATATTAATATAATATTTTATTTTATAAAATTAATATTAATTATTAAAATAATTTTATTATAATTTTTTTTTAAATTTAAAAAAATTAAAATTAAAATTATAAAGAAAATTATATTTATTATTAAAAAGTTTAGTAAAGTTATAATAACTAAGTTAAAGAAAGGCTTTACTTTAGCTTTTAGTTTAAAATCTAAAATTAATTTATAACTTAACTTAATTAACTATAATTAATTAAATTAAACTTTAAAAATTTAGGTTATAAAGTATAATTAATTAAAGTTTAAAATTAAACTTAAATATATATATAAAGGTTATATTTATTATTAAAAAGTTTAATAAAGCTATAATAATTAAGTTAAAGGAAAACTATACCCTAGCCTTTAGTTTAAAATTTAGAATTAATTTATAACTTAATTTAATTAATTATAGTTAATTAAGTTAAATTTTAAAAATTTAGGCTATAAAGTATAATTAATTAAAGTTTAAAATTAAACTTAAAATATATAAAAAAGCCTAAATAATAAGGTTTAAGTATAATATAAGCTTTAAGTTTAGAACTTATAGTTTAATAACTTAACTAAACTAAATAAAATTATTTTATTAAATTATAAAAAGTAGTAATAATTTTTAAAAATAAATTATATATATAATATAAAAAATTACTTAATAAAACTATATATTTACTTATTAAAAAAGATAACTATTATAAAAGCTTATAAAAGCTATAACTTAACCTTAACCTAAGTAAAATAACTAAGTAAATAACTAAATCTATAATTAATAAAATTATAGATTTATAATTAAAAATTTTAAAAAAGAAAAAACTAAAGCTAAGTAAGGTAAAATATAAGCTAAATTAGCTAAAGGGTATTAAAAACCCTAAGTTAAGTAAAAAGATTAAGAAAATTATTAAAAAAGCTAATAAAA
>NW_026946516.1:0-4789 GCF_033847375.1 Trichoderma aggressivum f. europaeum | reverse complement strand
ATATTTACCCTATACTTTATTTTATTTTTTTCTTTTTCTTATACTTACTTTATATTTTATTTTATTTTTTTATTTTTTTTATATTTACCTTATACTTTATTTTATTTTTTTTTTTTTTTTATATTTACTTTATATTTTATTTTATTTTTTTATTTTTTTTATATTTACTTTATATTTTACTTTATTTTTTTTTTTTTTTATATTTACCTTATATTTTATTATATTTATTTTTTTTTAATTTATAAATTAAATTTTTTTATTATTTTTTTATTTATAAATTAAAACCCCTGCTTACTTTTACTTTTATTTTATATTTATTTTTTTTTTTTTTTTTTTTTTACTTATATATTAAAAAACCCTATTTTAATTTTCTTATTTTTTTTTCTCTCCTTTTTATATACTTTAATTTTCTTTTTTTTTTTTTATTATAAACTTATATAATTTATAAAACCTATAATAAAATTAATTTATTTTTATTTTTTTTTATTTTACTTTTTCTTTTAATTATTTATATTACTTATTTATATTTTTTTTTTTTATAAACCCTTCCTTTTTTACTATTTTATTAAATATTAACTTTACTTTTTTATTATAATACTTATATACTCCCTTATATACTTTATATAATACTCCCTTATATTAATACCTTTTTTTTAAAACTTATAAAAACTACCTTTTATTTATTTTTAATTTTTTTTATTTATTATATATTAATTATAATAATTTATAATAAAAATACCTTAAATACTTTTTTAATTACTTTTTTTTAAATATTTTCTTTTTTATTAATTTACTAAACTTTTTTATTTACTATTACTTTACCCTTAATTATTTTAAATATATTAATATTTTATATTTTATTTTTTATTTTTTTTTTAAATTATAAACTATATAATTTTTTATTTACTTTTTTAACTTTAAATAAAACCCTTTTACTTTTAATACTATTTTTATTTACTTTTTTACTATTTATTATATTATAAATTATACTTATTATTATTACTTTTTAAAATTTTTTTTTTTATTTTTATTAATTTTTAAATAACCTTTTTTAATTTTAATTTTAATATTACTATTTTTATTATTTCTTTTACTTTTACTTTTTATTACTAACTTTTATATATATTATATACTTTTTTATTTACTTTATATTTTAATTTCTTAAACTTTTTATTTATTACTTTATTTAATATTTTTTAATAATACTTTAACTTTTTTATAAATTTTATTATTATTATTTTTTATTTTTTACTTTTTTTTTTTTTTTATTTTTTTTTTTTACTTTTTCCTTTTTTTTTTATTTTATTTTACTTTTTTAACTTTTTTTTATTTTACTTTTTACCTTACTTTTTTAATTTATAAATTTAATTTTTATTCTTTAATTTATAATTTAAAATAGCCTATAACCTAGTCTTAGCCTTAGCCTTAGCTTTTTTTTTTTTTTTTTTTATTTTCCTTACTTTTTTATATATTATAATTAATTAATTAATTACTTTATTTTACTTACTTTACTTACTTTTTTATATAAAATTTTATAACTTTTTTAATATTTTTATATATATTACTAATTATATATTATTTACCTTATTAACTTTTACTTATATATTACTTATATTTACTTTTAACTTTAATATATTTATTATTATAATTAACCTCCTTTTCTTAATTTACTTTTTTAATTATATTATTTTTTTTTTATTTTTATATTTACTTTACTATAATATTATTTATATTTTAATACTTTACTTAACTACTTTACTTACTTAATTAATTATATATATATAATTACTTTTCCCTTATTACCTTTATACTTATTTATTTACTTTTATATTACTTTATATACTTTTATATTTTCTATTTTTTTTTATTTACTTACTACTTTCTTAATAATTATTATTTTATATTTAATATTTTTTTTTATTATTATTAACTAAAATATATAAACTTTTTTTATTAATAACTTTACTATTTTATAAAATTTTTTTTTATTTTATAATATTAATATTATTATTAAAAATATTTTTTATACCCTTTACTTTTATAATATTAGCCTTAATTTTTATAACTTTAGCTAATACTTTTTATTATTATTTAATAAAATATAATACTTATTTACTATTACTTAATTTAATACTTACTACTTTTATAATTAATTAATAAAATTCTAAAACCTTTTTATTATTATTAACTTTAGTATTATAAATATAATTAATATTACTTAATTATTATTTTTACTTTACTAAATATATAACTTAATTTTATTATTAATATAATACTTATATAAATCTTATTATAATATTATTAATAATATTATTATAATTATTATTTTATTTAGTAAATAAAATATTAATAATATAAATAATATACTTTTACCCTTTTTTATTTTTATAATTTATATTACTAAGCTTTTTTTATATATAATTACTTATATTACTTTTTTTTATTAACTTTAAAATACTACCCTTTTTTTTATTATTATTTATAACTATACCTTAATATTTACTTAATATAACTATTTAAACTATTAATATTATACTTTTTTTTATATATTATTAAATATATTTATTTTCTCTTACTTTACTTTTACTTTTATTTTATTATTACTATTACTTAATCTTTAATTTTTTATCTTAAATCCTAAAAATTAATATTATTACTAATTTATTATTTAAAATTAATTCTATTATAATACTATTTTAAATACTTTTTACTATAATTTTTATATATATATTATCTTTATTATATATATTTTATATTTTATTTATAAATTTAATATATTATTTTTAATATTTTTTTTATTTTTTTTATTATTTACCTCTTTTTTTTTATTTTCCTAGCCTTAACTAAATACTTAGCTTAAATACTAATTTATAATTTTAATTATAATATACTTTTATATATTAATATTTAACTACTAGCCCTTTAATAATTACTTATTATATTATTATATTATATACTTAACTTAGTTTAATATTTACTTATATTTTTAAATTTAATTTATAATTATTTTTATTTTATATTTTATATTTTTTTTTTTTTTTTTTACCTTTTTTTTTATATTTTTTTTTTTTATATTCTTTTTTTTTATTTTTTTTTTTTTTATTTTCTCTTTTTTTATTTTTTTCTTTTTTACTTTCTTTTACTTTATAACCTTATTTATTTATAAAAATATATTATATTTTACTACTTACTTTACTAACTCCTAAATTTATTACTAAAATAGTAATATTAATTATATATATTATATTAATAACTTTTCTACTTTTTATAATAAATATTAATAAATTACCTTAACTTACTTTATATTTTAGAAATTTTTATAATATATTATTATAAAATATATTATTTTATTATATATTAATATATTATATATTTTACTATTTATTATATTAACTATATAAATCCCTAAAATCTTTATTAATTATATTAATTATTTTACTATTATATATATTACTATTTATAATTATTTTTAAAATTATTTTACTATATATTTATATTAATAAATTACCCCTGCCTTATATAAATTATTATTATTATTACTATTATTATTATTATTCTTTTTTAACTATATTTTTATTCTTTTCCTTAATTTTAAAATTTATTTTAATACTTACTTTTCCCTTTTACTTAATTATTTATTATAATTATTTTATAAAAATAAATACCTTACTTAATCCTTATTATAATTATTTTTTATTTATAATTATATAATTATTAATAATTATATTATCCTTTCCCTTTTTACTATTACTAACTTTATTAATAACTTACTTATTTTTTTAATTAATTTATATAATATATTTAATAATTAGCTTATTATAAATTAAATTTATTAATATAATATTTAATTCCTTTGTTAATTAATTATACCTTTTATTAATATATTAAATTAAATATATATTTTATATATTTATATATTAAATATTTAATTTATTAATATTAGCTTTACTTTTTTATTATTTTTTATTTATATTATAAACTATTATACCTTACCCTTTATAATTTTAAATAATCTTTATACTATATTTTATATTTTCTTCTTCTTTATTTTATTTTATATTACTACTACTACTTTATTTTTCTACTTTAAATATACCTTATATAATACTAATATTTATACTACCTTAATTATTATTAAATATATTAATATATAATTAATTACCTTTACTTATTTATTATTATTTTAAATTTTTATTATTATTAATTTATTAATAATAGTATTATTATAATAACTTTACTTTATTTAATAATTTAATAATCTTATTATTATACTTAAATATACTTTTTTTATTTCTTTTACTAATATTTTTAATTTATAAGTTAAATTATTTACTAACTTTTTTTACTTTTCCTATTTATAAATTAAAACCTTTATTACTTTTAACCCTTAGTTTTTTAATACCTTTTAAAATACTTTATATAATATACTTTATTTTATTATTAACTAATATAATAGTTAGTTTTTATTTTTTTATATTTATATTTATTATAAAATATATAATAATTTTCTTTATACTTTTTTATACTACTTTTATATATTATTCTTTAATTAATTATTAAATAGCTAATATAGCTTAATATATACCTTTTTATATTATATCTTAAATAATATTACTAACTTAATCCTTTATAATATTACTATTACTTATATTATAGAGGTTATATTTATTATCAAGAGGTTCAGTAAAGCTGCAACAGCTAGGTCAGAGGAAGGCTACGCCCCAGCCTTTGGTTCAAAATCCAGAATCAATCCGTAGCTCAACCTGATTGGCCACAGCCGACCAAGTCA
>NW_026946515.1:0-4911 GCF_033847375.1 Trichoderma aggressivum f. europaeum | reverse complement strand
TATTTAAGTTAAAAAATATTTATATTATAGTTATAAAGGATATATTAAAAATAAATATTAAATATTATACCTTAAGAAAAAATAATTAAGTAAAAGAAATAAAGAAAAATTAAGTTAATTTAATTAATTAATAATAATAAAGTAAAAAAATTAAAATATTTTAGTATTAATTATTTTAAAAAAACTTTATAATAATTTTTAATTAAAATAGGCTATTTTCTTAAGTTTATTTAGATTTTTAACTTAGGCTATAACTAATATACTATTTACTATTATAATACCTTTATCTTAGGAACCCTAAAACTATATAATAAAAAACTTAAAAAAATAAAAAATTTAAAAATAAAAGTTAAAAAAATTAATAATATAATTTAAAAATATATAAATTAAAATACTTTTATTATTATTACTTTTTATAATATTTTTTTTATTTTAATATTTAGCTTAAATCTCTTATTTATAACCTAATTTCTTAATATAAAAGGGAAAATAATAGTTTTTTAAAATAGCTAAATTATTAAGAAAGCTAATTTTAAAATTATAATAAAGTAATTTAAAGTTTTTTTTATTTTATAATTTAATATATTATTAATATAAGTATTAGTTTTTTACTTTATTAATTTATAAATATAAATCTAATATAAGCAGGGTTGCTAAATTCGTTAGTAGTTATTCGTTATTCGTTTCGTTAACGAATAACTCTTCGTTAATCGTTAACGAATAACGAATTTTATTCGTTTTCTTCAGAGCATTAACGAAACAAAGGAATTTTTCGTTAACGAAAACAAATAACAAAGGATATTTATTTATTAAATAATAAATTAAATAAAATAGCTATAAAAAAGTAGAAAATACAGCTTTATAGCCCTATTTTCTAGCTTTATAAAAATATATAATTTGCTTATATAATATTTTTATTAAGCTAGTTATTAGTAAATTCGTTACCTTCGTTAACGAATCGTCACTAATAACGAATGCCTTCGTTTCGTTTTCTTCAGCCTATAAAAGTGAAGAATAACGAATAACGAATAACGAAAAAAATTCGTTTCGTTTTCTTCAAGGCCCTAACGAAACGAATCGTCACTAATTAGCAACCCTGAATATAAATAATAATATTATTAAAGCTTATATAATAAATTAAGCTATTAATTCCACTAGTAGGAATAGTATTAGCTAAGTAAATTAAGCTACTAATTCTACTAGTAGGAATAGTATTAGCTAAGTAAATTAAGCTATTAATTTTATTAATAATTATAAATTAAGTATAAAAGCTATAGTATAATACTTCTAAAGCTATATATAAGTAATATATAACTTTAAAGTAGAATTAGTATAATAGTTAACTTATTAAAAGTATTAAAATTAATTAAGAGTATTATAAAGCTATAGGGTTATTAATATAATATTTAAAAGTAATATATAATTAGTATTTAAATTATAAGTAAATAGGCTAGCGTTATATAACTTTACGCCTAGGAAAAAACTAAATAAAAGAAGAGATAGTAGTATATATAAATTAATTAAATAAAGAAAATAAATAAGTAAAAGTAAATATAGTAAAATAGCTAAAGGATTTAGTAAAATATAAAAAGTAAGGTATAGTATATATTTAAGACTAAATTAAGGAAAATAGTTATTAATAATAGGACCTATATATAAATAAATTAGTATAAGGAGATAAAATATATATATATATAAAGTTTTTTTTTCTTTTCCCTTTTTATTTTTATTATATTTTATAAAGCCTTACCTATAGGTTATAAAAAGATTTCTAAAGAGATATTATTATATAACCCTACCTTACCTAGCTAGCTTTTTATTTTACTTAACTAGCTTTTCTCCTCTTATTTAATTTTTTTTTTTTATTTTTATTATATTTTATAAAGCCTTACTTATATAAGCTACAGAGAGATTCCTAAAGCCTTACCTATAAGCTATAAAATAAAGTAAGAGAAAAGCCTTACTTATATAAGCTATAAAGAAATTCCTAAAGTCTTACCCATAAGCTATAAAATAAAGTAAAAGAAAAGCCTTACCTATATAAGCTATAAAAAAATTCCTAAAGAAATTCCTAAAGCCTTACTTATAAGCTATAAGATTTTTAAAGTTTTATTAATAAGCTATAAAATATAAGTAATAATCTTAATAATAAAAATAAAGCCTTACTTTATTAAAAAGTTATTAATTATTTTTTATATTTATAATTAATAATTTACTTTTAAGCTATAGTATATTATAAACTCTCCTTAATATAAGATATAGTTAATCTTAGTTATTAATATACCTAAACTTTATTTTTCCTACTAAAATAACTACTATTATTAAAATAACTACTATTACTAAAATAACTACTACTACTATTATTAACTACTACTACTATTATTATTATTACTAATTATTATTATTATTACTAACTATTACTAACTACTATTATTATTAGCTTTAGATAAAATAAAAGCTACTTACTAAAAGTAAATAAGTTTATTATTTTAAACCCTTAGAGATAGTACTAAAGGAAGAGGGCGCTAGAGAATAAACTTAAGTATATAAAAAAAAAAAAAAATAAAATAAGAGCTATTTACTAAAAGTAAATAAGCTTATTATTTTAAACCCTTAGAGATAGTGCTAGAGGAAGAGGGCGCTAGAGGATAAACTTAAGTGTATAAAAAAGGGCGCTAGAGGAAGAGGGCGCTAAAGGATAAACTTAAGTATATAAAAGAGGGCGCTGGAGGATAAACTTAAGTATATAAAAGAGGGCGCCGGAGGATAAACTTAAGTATATAAAAGAGGGCGCTGGAGAATAAACTTAAGTGTATAAAAGAGGGCGCTAGAGGAAGAACTTAAGTGTATAAAAAAGGGCGCTAGAGGAAGAGGGCGCTGGAGGAAGAGGGTGCTGGAGGAAGAGGGCGCTGGAGGAAAAGGGCGCTAGAGGATAAACCAGGGTTGTAAAATTAGTTAGTAGTTTTTAGTTTTTTTAGTTACTAAACTAATTAGTTTAGTTTTATTCAGACTATTAACTAAACTTATGAGTTTTTAGTTACTAATTAACTAATTTATTAGTTACTAAAAACTCAAAATTAACTAATTTTAATTAAAATAATTAAAATAATTAATTAAATTAATTATTTTATTATTTATTATTATTATATTTACTTTATTAAATAAGAAAAAGCTATAGAAAATAATTAAATTAAATTAATTAATTAATAAAAAGGAATTTTAAATAATTAAACTAACTAAATTAAGCTTAGTGTATTTAAATTAGTTAATTTTAAGTTAATTTTGAGTTAATTAGTTTAGTTATTAGTTTTGAGTTATTAGTTAGTAAAAATTAATTAAAAACTAATTTTTTAAGTTTAGTTTTAGTCAGGCTACTAACTAAACTATTAGTTACTAATTTACAACCCTGAATATACCTAAGAGCTTAATAAGTTATTAAGCAAAGGAATATTAAAAGCTAAAAGAGATAAAAAAATTCCTATTTCTTATAATAAGGAAAGAATTCTATTAGGTATTTATTAAATTATTTATTTATTTATTAATTTTATAAAGCTAATAATTAAATTAATAAATAATATAACTTATTAAAATTTAATATATTATATACTTAATATTTTTTTTAATTTAAAAGAAGCTTTATTATATTATTATAATAATATAATAAATAAGGAATTTAAAAAGGTATGTTTTTCTTATTATTTATTTTATTATTTTATTATTTTATTATTTTATTATTTTATTATTTTATTATTTATTTTATTATTTTATTTATTATATTTATTAATTAATATTATAGATCTTTATAACTTCCCTTAAATAGGAGGCTTTAAATAAATTAAGGTCTATATTCCTTATTTTTTTAAAGCCTTTTATTAAATTACAAAGGCAGTTTTATATTACAATTCCAATTGCATTATTATATATTTATAAAATATATAATAAATTAAAAGCATTAATTAGCTTATTTTAATATAAAGCTAAAAATTTAGCTTTAGTAAATTATTTTTAATTTACTTTTAATAAAAATAAATTAATTTTATTTTATAATTTTAATAAGTAATATTTTATTAATAAAATATAAGCTTCTTATTATTAGGTTTTTATTAAAGTTATTAAATTAGGCTTAATTAAATTAGAAAAGTATTTTCTTAAAAAGATTACTATTTTTAATTTAATTAATTATAAGCCTTTTTTATTTAGCTTATTTTTAGATCCTTAATTTAAAAATACCTATTTTAAAGAAAATAGCTTATTATGCTTTTTTCCTAATATTAATAAAGCTATTTTAAATTTATTTAAAATAAATTTTAATTAGTATATTATTTATTAATTTTATTTTATTTTTAATTTATTTTATTAATTAAATAATTATTAAGTTAAAGAATAAAATAAATGGGACTTCTATTACTATAATAGAAAACTTAGCTAATTTATCTTTTAATAAATTAGCTAATAATTTTAATTATATTAGGGATAAAAGTCCTGAAAAAAACAATTTATTAAACTTTAATAAGGAGTTTTATTTAGGAACTAATATTAATACTAAAGATAAAATAATATCTTATTTATTAGAAGTCCCAATTGCTGAAAATATAAGTTATTTATTATTTATTATTTTATTATTTATTATTTTATTATTTACTATTTACTATTTATTATTTATTATTTATTATTTATTATTTATTATTTTATTATTTTATTATTTTATTATTTTATTATTTTATTATTTACTAATTTACTAATTTACTTTATTAAAATAATTCTTTAGCTTATTAAAAAGCTAATAAAGCTAAATATCCTATTTTATCTATTTTAGCAAAACGTTATTTAGCTATTCCTACTACTTCTGCTGCTATAAAAAGTGTGTTTTTTATTAATAATAATATTATAACTAAATCTAGAAATAGGTTA
>NW_026946514.1:0-5032 GCF_033847375.1 Trichoderma aggressivum f. europaeum | reverse complement strand
TTATAGAATTTTTTTAATACTATTATATATTAAAATATTATTAAAATATATAATATAAATAAAATTAATAAAATTACTAAAGATTATATTTATATATATTTAAAAAGTAATTAATATATTTATAAAACTAAAAAATATAATTTAATACTTATATAAATTATATTTATATTTAAATATTATTTTAAATTTATTTTTTTTATAAATTTATAATTAATAATAAGTATTTTTTAAGTTAAACTTAATATAAATTATTAGTTTTTAAATTTATTTATAATTTTATAAATTAATAAAAAAAAATATAATTTTTATAAATTACTTAATTTAAAGTATAGTAATTAATATAAAATTATAACTTACTTTTTTTTTAAAAATAAATAATATAAGTATTTTATAAAAATTAATAAATTATTATATTTATTTTTATTATAAAGTTATTTAAATATATTTATAAAGTATTATTAGTTTTTTTTTATTAAAAAATAAATAAAGCTTTAGAAAAGTTTAACTTTTAGTTTTAGTTTAATTAAATAAAAAAGGCTATTTAAAAGTATTAATTTTATAATTTTTTTTTAAAAAAACTTTTATATATTATTTATATTTAAGAAATAATATTTTAAGTATTTTATTTTTATTAATTTTTATTATAATTTTTTATTTTATAATATTATATATTATACTTTATTATTTTTTTATAATAAAAATTATTTAAATTTTTACTTTTTTTACTTAGTTATATATTTATTATTTAAAAATAGTTATTTATAAACTTTTTACTTTAATTTAATAATAAAAAAAATCTTATTTAGTATTAATAATTAAGTTAATATTATTTAATTATAATTTATTAAGTTATATATTATTTAATATATTAATTATTATAAAGCTTAAATATATTTTTTTAATTACTCCTTAGTTATTAATTATTTTTAAAACTTATATAATATAATTATAAAGCTAATTATACTTTTTATATTTAAACTTAAAAATAAAAGTCTTAATTAATAATAATAAAATATTACTACTATTATTAAATATAATAATAATTAACTTTTACTTTTTTTATAAAAAAAAAGCTAATTTATTAATTATTTTTAATTATTTTTTATTTTTATTATTACTTTAAGTATTCTTAAGCTTATTATTTTATTAATAATAAAAATAATAATTATTTAAGTTTATACCTTTAATTTTACTTTTTTAATAATTAATAATTTAATTTATTATTACTTTTATATTTATATTATAATTATATAATTATTATTAATTATTAAAAAATCCTTAATTAATAATATTTTTCTTAATTTTAAGTAAATATTTTTATATAACTTAAGTAATATAAAAAATATTTAAAAATTAAGTAAATATTTTATTATATATAATTTTAAATTATTATAAAAAGTTTATAAACTTTTTTAAATTATTTTATTATATATAATTTAGTTTTATAATTATATTTAAGGCTTAAGTTTTAGTATTATTAAAGTTATTTTTATATTATTTAATATATTAATTATATATTAATTTATTATAACTTTAATTATATTTTTAAAATTAATACTAAATTTACTATTACTTTATATTACTTTTTAAGTAATTATTTATATATTAAATCTTTATAAAATTATTTTTAAATTAATTAAGCTTTAATTTAAATATAATACTTAAATATATAAAGTAAATTTATAATTTTTTTTAATTTTTTTTTTTAAATAAAAAAATTAAAAATTATATTTTCTTTTAAATATAATTATATTAATACTTTAAGTTATTATTTTAAATTTAGTTTTTTTATAAAATAAAAAAATTTAATATTAATTTTTTTTTAATATTATAATTTTATAAATATTTAATTATTTTATATTTTTTTTAGGCTTTAAAAGTTTAAAAAGTATATTTTTTTAGCTTTTTAGCTATTATACTTTTTTATTTTAAAATATTAAAGTAAAGTTTTATAATTAAAGTATTTTTTAAAAATTATATTTTATTTTTTTATAATTTCTAAATAATTAATTTTTTATTATTATTATATAGCTTTTTAATTATTAATTTACTTTATATTTTTATTTTTACTTTATTAATTTTCTTATTTTTAAAAAAAAAATAAACTTATTAAAAATAAACTTATTAAAAGCTTAGGTATAAGGAGAAGAGTAATAAAGTTAAAAAAGGGAATAATTTATATTTTAATTACTTTTTAATAATTAAGTATTTAATAATAATTATATTTATTTTTAAACTTTTTAAAATAAAAAAAAACTTTTTTTTTATAAACTTTTCCTAAGTTATAATATTATAATTTTTAAGCTTTAATACTTTTTTTAATTAAAAAGCTTTTTAATATTTAATATTTTCTAGCTTCAAAGCTTTTTAATACTTAATATTTATTAATTATAATAATACTTTTATTAATATTTTCTTTTTTAATAAGTAATTAATATAAATTTAATTTAAATTTATAATTTATATAAAATAATAAGTAATTTATAAATTTTATTAATATATTATTATAAAATACTTAAGTAATTAATAAGTATTTTACTTAATTATCTTAAATAAAATTAATATAATATTATAAATAAGTTTTAATAATTTAATTAATTTATTTTATTTATTTATTTATTTAAGAGTAATAAATTATATTAGCTTTATATTTTAGTTTAATTTATATTATAAATAATTACTAAAATTTTAATATAAATATTAATTTTTTATTAAAAATAATTTTATTTAGTAATTTATAATAAATATAAATATTTTAAAAAAAAATATAAGCTAAGTTTTTTATAAAGCTTTTTTTAGTAATTAAAATAAAGTAAATTATTTTTAAAAATTAATTAATTATTATAAAAATATTATTTTATATTTTATTAATTATAAATTTTTTAAAAAGTAAAAGCTTTATAATATAATTAAATATAATTAATTCTTAATTTTTAATTAAAATTAATAAAAGTTATAATTTTTTATAAAAAAGTAATATAATACTTTTACTTATTTATATATTATATATTTTAATATAACCTTTTATACTTATTTCTTAATATTTTTAAACTTAAAGTATTAAGTAATTTATTAAGTAGTTTTTTATATTTTATAATATTTATTAAGTTTATATATATAAACTAATTTTATTATTTTACTTTATAAATTTTCTAATACTTAAATAAGTTTATTTAGTATTAAATATTTAATATTTATAAAAATACTTTTTAAATATTATTTATTTTCTTAATTTTTTATATATTTTTTTATATTATTAATAATTAAATTATTTATTTTAATTTAATATAAACTATTAATTAATTTTAGTATTAAGTTTTTATATTAGTTTTTTTTTAATATTTATACTTTAATTTTAAGGATTTTTTAAAAGTAATTTAAGTATTTATTAAGTATATTAATATATTTATTATTTAAACTATTATAATACTTAATAATAAGTTTAAATATTATAACTTAGCTCTTAAGGTTATAATAATAAGCTAATAAGTTAGCCTAAACTAAATTAACTTTAATCCTTTAATTAATTAAGAAAGAATTAAAATATAACTTTTTAATTTAATAAAAGATCAATAAATTATTTATTAATTTAGGAATAAATTAATAAATAAACTATTAATTTAACTTAGCTAACTAAGTATATAAATTTACTTTATATTACTTATTAAAAATACTTAAATAATTAGTTATTATTATAGTATTTATAATATAATTAAATTAAAACTTAGATATTTACTTTTATTTATATTACTAACTAATAATAAAATTACTTATTACTTTAATAAGGATCCTTAATTAAGTTTATAACTAGTAGTTAATACTAGCTAAAATAAATAACTAAGCTAGGCTTTAGCTAGCTTAGTAATATAAAATAAAGAATATTTCCTTTAGTTAAATAAAAAAATTAAAATATATTATTATAATAAAAATAACCCTAGCTAAAACAGTAGCTTTATTTTAGTTAAAATAAGGCTATAGTAGCTAAATTAAATAATATTATAATTTTATTTTTATACTATAGTCTTTATAATAACTAAATAAGCTAAGTAACTTATAAAAGTATTTAAGTATTAATAACTTAGTTTAAAGATATATTCCCTAGTTATTAATAAAATAGTAATTAAAATAAAAGGATTTTTTTATTACTTTATTATTTAATTTATAAAAAAAATTAATTATTAAAACTTAGGCTTTATTATTTATATTATAAAAACTTTATTACTTTAATTATAAATAAAAACCTAGGATTATTTTATATAAATACTAGTATTTATAAAAATTAAAATAAAAAAGCTTATAATTAAATATTATAAAAGTAAATATAAGAAGTTAATATTAAAATAAAGTAAAAATATTAATTAATTATCTAAAAGTAAGAAAATTAAGTAAGTAAGTAATAGAAAATACCCCTTAGCTATTATTAAAACCTATATTTTTTATTAAGTTATTATTTAAATTATAAATTAAATTTTTACTTTTTTTTTAAAAAAAAGAAAAAAAAATAATAAAAGGAAATAATTTAAATTTTTAATTTAATTATTTAATTAAAATACTTAAAAAACTTAAAATATTTAAAAACTCTAGAAATTAAACTAAGTAAAATAGTAAAAAAAATAATAAAATACTTAAAAAGTATTAAAAAATTACTTAATATTAATAAAAAAATAATTATTTTTTAAACTTTTTTTATAAAAAAAATAAGTTAATAATATAATAAAATAATAAAAAAAAAATAATATTACTAAAAGAATTTTATTAATATTAAAAAAACTCCCTTTTTAAAAAAAGCTTAAAGTAAAAATAACTTTTTTTACTACTTTAATACTTTATAATCTTAGAAAAATTATTATAAAAGATTAATTAATCCCTTAATATAAGTAAAATATATTTTTATTATTATAATAAATACTTATATTACTTTTATTAAATATAATAATTAAACTTAAAAATTAAACTTAGTATTAAATAAAATAAGTAAAAGTATAAAAAAACTATAATTAATTAAAAAGTTAATAATATTATTTAATTAATA
>NW_026946513.1:0-5216 GCF_033847375.1 Trichoderma aggressivum f. europaeum | reverse complement strand
TATATTATTATATTTAATTATAAATAAATTATACTTTTTTAAAAAGCCTAATATATTATTACTAATAAAGTATTTTATTTTTTACTATTTATTTATTTAGTAAAAGGAAGAGGTCCCTTATTTTATAATAAAATTAAGTATACCTTAAAGGCTAATATTATTTATAACTAAAGTAGCTATTAAATTATATAGGTATTAATTAATTAGATTAATTATTATTAAGCTTACTAATTATTAAAGTTTAGCTTTATAGTTTATTTATAGTAAACTTATAGTACTACTACTTAAAATTAATTAATTTAAAGGTTTATTAAAATTGTAAATTTTAATTTATTATAATATAAATTAATTAAAATTATTAAGCTCCTCCTAATTAAATAGTATTTTTTATTAATAAAGAGGTAAAAGGTTATTATATTTTTTTAATTATTTTCTTAAGAGACTAAGTAAATATTATTAATATTTTATTATTTTAAAGCTTAATACGCCTAAGTTAAGCTAACTAAACTATTATTAAGGGGATTTAGTAAAAAACCTTCCTTAGCTTTTAGTATTTAATAATTAATTAATTAATAGCCTTAGTATTAAATATTATTAAGTATTAGTAAAAGTAATATTATTTAACTTAGTATTTAAGAATATTTATAACTTATTAGTAAAGTAATACTTAAGTAAACTTTAAGCTTTTCTTAGTAATTAGTTTTTTATTATCTTATTAATTAAATAATATTATTAACTTTTTAATTAATTATAGTTTTTTTATACTTTTACTTATTTTATTTAATACTAAGTCTAATTTTTAAGTTTAATTATTATATTTAATAAGGGTAATATAAGTATTTATTATAATAATAAAAGTATATTTTACTTATATTAAGGGATTAATTAATTTTTTATAGTAATTTTTTAAAACTATAGGGTGTTAAAGTAGTAAAAAAAGTTATTTTTACTTTAGGCTTTTCTTAAAAAAAAAGTTTTCTTAGTATTAATAAAATTTTTTTAGTAATATTATTCTTTTTCTTTATTATATTATTATATTATTAATATATTTTCTTTATAAAAAAAGTTTAAAAAAATAACTATTTTTTTATTAATATTAGGTAATTTTTTTATACTTTTTAGGCACTTTATTATTCTTTTTACTATTTTACTTAGTTTAATTTTTAAAGTTTTTAAATATTCTAAGTCTTTTAGGTGCCTTAATTAAATAATTAAAATAAGAGTTTAAACTATTTCCTTTTATTATCCCTTTTTTTTTTTTTTTAAAAAAAGGGTAAGAGTTTAATTTATAATTTAAATAATAACTTAATAAAAGGTATAGGTTTTAGTAATAGCTAAGGGGTACCTTTTATTACTTACTTACTTAATTTTCTTATTTTTAAATAATTAATTAATACCTCTGCTTTATTTTAGTATTAACTTTTTATATTTACTTTTATAATATTTAATTATAAACTTTTTTATTTTAATTTTTATAAATACTAATATTTATATAAAATAGTCCTAGGTTTTTATTTATAATTAAAGTAATAAAGCTTTTATAATATATATAGTAAAGCCTAGGTTTTAATAATTAGCTTTTCTTATAGATTAAATAATAAAGTAATAGAAAAATCCCCCTGTTTTAGTTATTATTTTATTAATAGCTAGGGAATATACTTTTAAACTAAGTTATTAATACCTAAACACCTTTATAAGCTACCTAGCTTATTTAGCTACTATAAAAACCATAGCGTAAAAATAAAATTATAGTATTATTTAATCTAGCTGCCGCGGCCTTATTCTAATTAGAATAAAGCCGCTATTTTAGCTAGGGTTATTTTTATTATAATAATATATCTTAATTTTTCTATTTAGCTAGAGAAAATATTCCTTATTTTATATTACTAAGCTAGCTAAAGCCTAGCTTAGTTATTTATCCTAGCCAGCACTAACCGCCAGTCACAGACCTAATTAAAAATCCCTATTAAAGTAATATCCTTAATAAAAATAATAATTTAAATAAAAATAATAATAATTTTAAAAAAAATAATAATTTAAATAAAAAAGATAATAATAAAAATCTTAATATATAATATTACTTTTAAGTTTTTAAAATAGATTTATATTTTTTTATAACTTATTTAGTTTTTTATTATATTTTTTTTATATATAGTCTAAGTATAATATTTAAAAGTAAATACTTTAGAATTTATTTTTATTATTATACCTAGCTATAGTTAATTATATAAAATATACCTATTATATATAAGAATATTATAATTTTTTTATTCTTTTACTTTAAATTACTTTCCCTTTAATTTTTATTTAAGGTTTATTATTAATTACTTTATACTTTTTATTTATATTTTAGCTTTAAATAAACTACTTACTTTTTTTATATTATTTTAATTTTTTTTATAATATAGTAATTAATTTTTATTATTAAAGTTATTATATTATTTTTTCTTTAGCTATCCTACCCTTTATATTCTTAACTAATTTCTTATTTTTATAATTATTATTATTAATATTTTACTATTAAGGAATATATTTATATATAAAAATTACTATAAGATTATTTATTTATTTACTTATATTTATAACTTTAATATTATTAAAAATATTATTTAAGTTTTAATTTTAAAATTAATTTATATATTTTACTATAGTATTAATATATTAAGGGGGGTATATATTTTTATAATATTATTATAGCTATAAAGTTATAAAAATATCCTTATATTTTTATAATATTATTTTATTTATAAAATCTAATTTCTTAATTTATATATTTTCTTTAGCTAAGTATTTTACTTATTTAATATAATATAACTGCCTTTTTCTATTATATTAATATAAAATAATTTTCTTAACTTTATAAGTTATTTTTAGTATAAAAGGGTAATTTAGTAGTTTAATTAATATATTATTATAATTTTTAAACTTTTTTAAGTTTATAATATTAAAAATATTATAAATTTTAATTAATAAAAAAAGTTATAGCTAATATATAAGCCTACTTATCTCTATAATATATTTTATTTAATAAAACTTTATAAACTTTTTAACTAATTTATAAGTTAATTACTATAAATTTAGGTATTTTATTAATATTAATACTTAATTACTAATTTTAAACCTTTTTTTTAAATATTCTTAATTATATTATTTTTTATAAAACTTATTAATTTTATATAATATTTTTACTACTACTTTTTATATATTTTATATTTTTTTTACTTACTTTATAATATTATTATTTATTTATAATAATTAAATTTAATTAATTATAGATATTATTAAGTTATACTTTAGTAAAAGATATACTAATATTTTATAAATTATAAAATACTAGGCTATATTATAAGTAAACTTTACTAAGGAAAGCTTATAAATCTAATTAAGTTAGTTTTTATTATAAAAGGCTTAAAGGTAATATTTTAAATTTTAGTTTTAATACTTAGTTTAGTTATTTATTTATAAATAAAAAGTAATACTAAGTTATTACTTATACCCTAAGAGGTAGTAGAAATTTTATTAAAATATATTTATAAAAATTAACCCTTAATTTAAAATAATACTTTTTAGTATTTTATATAATTAAAAAATATAATATAAAAACTTTTTTATAAGTTTTTTACTATTAATATTCTTTAAATATAAAATATATAGTATATATTTTATAAATTAGTTAATAATAACTAAAATAAAATTATACTTATATTTTTTATATTTAATATTTAGTAGCTTTATAATAAAATTTATTAAAATTTCTTTTTATAATATTATAAATATTAATAATATTATAAACTTATTATAGGGAAAGTGTTATTTTACTTTAGTTAATTAGTATATTATATATATATTAATATAATTCTTAATATTATATTTTATATTTTACTAAAAGTAAGTATTTATAATTTATATAAAAGTTTTTTTAATTTTTTAATATTTAGCTATAGAATTATTATAAAATAATATTAAAACTTTAGTTTATATTTTTAAAAATATAAAAATATATTTTTTATAATAAAGTAATTAATTTTTACTAATTAATTAATTATATAACCTTAAACTATTTATAATAGTTTTTTTTTTACTTTTTTTTATAATAATTTAATAATTAAAGTATTTTTTTTTATATTATTAATAATATTTTAAAAAAGGTTTATTAAACTTCTGGTAATATTATAGTAATACTTTTTTAAACTACTTACTTAATTATAGTTAAAATTTATAAAAATATATATTAAAGGTAAGTTATTTATATAATAGTTAAAACTTTTTTAATTTAAAAAACTAAATTAAGGTATAACCCTAATTTTAAATTAAAATAAAGACCCTAGGGTATATAATTAACTAAGGCTTTTTTTAATTTAATTATTTTAGCTATTATTTACTTATTATTATAAAATCTCCTTAAAAAGCTTAATAAGTAATTATAACTTAGTTTTTCTTTTACTCCTTAATCCTTAAAATTTACTTTTTAAAATAATTTATTTATTAAGTTAGCTTTTTTAGGTTTATATTTAATTATAAAACTATAAGGTAATAGCTTTTTTAATTATAATATTTATTTACTAAATAGTTTTTTTTTTCTTATAAAATAGCTATAATTTAAGTAGTTTATAAAAACCTAAATTAAGTAATTTATATATATTATATAATATTACTAAATTTAAAATACTTTTATAATTATTAATATTTTAGTATTTAATATTATATAATTTTACTTAGTTTTATTAAGCTTTTATAATAAATATATAATAAAATATTAATTATTACTTTATAATTATAAAAAAATAATATTAATTATAAAATTTAATATATTAGTTTTAATTTATAACTTTACTTTTAAATTAAAGTATATTAATACTAAGGCTTTTAAAAACTTTTATTTTAAAAACTTAAAAATTATAATTTTATTACTTTTTAACTAAAAGTTTTTTTTATTTTTCCTATAGATTATATTTATTAAAGAAGCTATTATTTTACTATACTCCTTAATAAACTACTTATAAAAATTTATAAAATTAAAAAATAAAAATTTTTTTATTATATTATATAATAATAGCTAAATTATTATAGTTTTAATATAGCTATATTTTATATAAATTCCCTTAGGGCTAATTATAAACCTTAAGTATATTATTATATTAATATAAAATTTATATTTTCTAAGGTTTATATATAACTTATATTTTATTAATTAATTAAAAATTATATAAATATAA
>NW_026946512.1:0-5266 GCF_033847375.1 Trichoderma aggressivum f. europaeum | reverse complement strand
TATTAAGTAATATATTTTAGTTAATATAATATATATAAAATTATTATTATATTATAAAAAATTAATTATTAAAAATAACTTTTATAATATTATTAAAATTAATAATAATTACCTTAGGCTTTTTAATAAAATATTATTTAAGAAGTTAATATATATTTTTTATAAAAAATTAAAACTTTTTTTTTTTATTATTAATTAAACTTTATATAATATTATATATTAAACTAAAGTATATTTACTTAATAACTTAAAAAATAAAAAGTTTATATTAATTAATATTATAAATATTATTAAAGTTTATAATTTTTAAAAATTACTTTTATATTTATAAATAATAAAAAAAAGTTTATATAAAACTAATTAATTAATTTAGTTTATTATTTATTTATTTTATAAAATATAAAATATTTTTTTATTAAATAGCTTAATTAATATAATAATAAAAATATAATTATTAAGCTTTTTATAATTTATTTATACTTAAGTATTTTAATAGGGATCCTTGATTAGGTCTGTGACCGGTGGTTAGTGCTGGCTAGGATAGATAACTAAGCCAGGCTTTAGCTAGCTTAGTAATATAAAACAAGGAACGTTTCCTCTGGCTAGATAGAAAAATTAAGATATATTATTATAATAAAAATAACCCTAGCTAAGATAGCAGCTTTATTCTAGTTAAAATAAGGCTGCGGCAGCTAAATTAAATAATACTATAATCTTATTCTTACACTATAGTCTTTATAATAGCTAAATAAGCTAAGTAGCTTATAAAGGTGTTTAAGTGTTAATAGCTTAGTTTAAAGGTATATTCCCTAGCTGTTAATAAAATAGTAACTAAGATAAGGGGATCTTTCTGTTACTTTATTATTTAATCTATAAGAAAGGCTAATTATTAAAACCTAGGCTTTACTATATACATTACAAAAGCTTTATTACTTTAACTATAGATAAGAACCTAAGACTATTTTATATAAATACTAGCGTTTACAAAGACTAAGATAAAGGAGCTTATAGTTAAATACTATAGAAGTAAATATAGGAAGTTAATACTAAAATAAAGCAAAGGTATTAATTAATTATCTAAAGGTAAGAAAATTAAGTAAGTAAGTAATAGAAGGTATCCCTTAGCTACTGCTAAAACCTATACCTTTTATTAAGTTATTATTTAAATTATAAACTAAACTCTTGCCCTTTTTTTTAAGAGAAAGAAAAAGGGATAATAAAAGGAAATAGTTTAAACTCTTATTTTAATTATTTAATTAAGGCACCTAGAAGACCTAGAATATCCGAAAACTCCAGAAATTAAACTAAGTAAAATAGTAAAAAAGATAATAAAGCGCTTAAAAAGTATAGAAAAGTTACCTAACGCTAATAAAGGAATAGTTATTTTTTTAAACTTCCTTTATAGGAAAAATATATTAATAATATAGTAATATAATAGAGAAAAAGGATAATACTACTAAAAGAATTTTATTAACACTAAGGAAACTTCTCTTTTAGGAAAAGCCTAAAGTAAAGATAACCTCTTTTACTACCTTAACGCCTTATAGTCCTAAAAAATCACTATAAGGGATTAATTAATCTTTTAACATAGGTAGTGTATACTTTTATTATTATAATAAGCACTTATATTACCCCTGCTAAATATAATAATTAAACCTAAAAATTAAACTTAGTATTAAATAAAATAAGCAAAAGTATAAGAAGACTATAACTAATTAAAGAGTTAATAATACTATTTAATTAATAGGATAATAGGAGATTAATTACTAAAAGAAGTTTAAAGTCTACCTAAGCGCTGCTTTACTAATAGGTTATAAGTATTCTTAAACACTAGGTTAAATAGTATTACTTTTACTAATACTTAATAATATTTAACACTAAGGCTATTAATTAATTAATTATTAAATACTAAAAGCTAAGGAAAGTCCCTTACTAAATCCCCTTAATAGCAGTTTAGTTAGCTTAACTTAGGTATATTAAGCTCTAAGATAATAAAATACTAATAACGCTTACTTAGTCTCTTAAGAAGATAATTAAAAAAATATAGTAACCTTTTACCTCTTTACTAATAAAAAATACTATTTAATTAAGAGAAGCTTAATAATTTAGATTAACTTATATTATAATAAATTAAAATTTATAGTTCTAACAGACCCCTAAACTAATTAGTTTTAAGTAGTAGTACTATAAGTTTACTATGAATAAACTATAAAGCTAAACTTTAATAACTAGCAAGCTTAATAATAATTAACCTAATTAATTAATGCTTATATAATCTAATAGCTGCTTTAGCTATTAATAATACTGGCCTCTAAGGCATACCTAATTTTATTATAAAATAAAAAACCCCTTTTTTTTACTAAATAAATAAATAGTAAAAGATAAAATACTTTACTAATAATAATATATTAGGCTTTTTAGAAAAGTATAATTTATTTATAACTAAATATAATAGTATAAAAAAGAAGAAAATTAATTACCTTAGCTATTATATAAATAATAAGGTCTAGCTAAAAGTTAAATAATTAACTAAAGGCGCCTTATAGGCGGAAATTAAAATAGAACTAAAGCTATACTTTAAAAGCTGTAATAGTAATAAGAATATTTTACTATATAACTAAAGGGTATATCTTATACTTTAAAAACCCCTATTAGATAAAGAAATCCTTAACTAGCTCTTAGACTATAAGAGTACTTATTAGGAAATTAATTTAATTTATTAAAAAGAGTCTGTAGTATATATTTAAGATATAACTAAGGTAATATTATATACTTAAACTAAAGAAATTATAAAAAAGAAAAACTTTTATAAGTTTAATAATTTTAAAAGTTACTAATACTTAGATATTTAGAAAATATATAAAGTAAAAGTAATATAATTAATTAATTTAAAGTAAAGTAATAAACTCCTGGATATAACTAAGTAATCTTAGGTAAATAGGAATAATAATTACTTTAGGAAAACTATATATAAAATACTAAAGAATAAGTATACTTTAAAGACTATAAAATAAATAAATAACTCTTACTAAGATAATTCTGCTATTAAGTAACTAACTAATTAAATAGATAAGCTAAAGATTAAGGTTTATTAAGTTAAGGAAGAAAATACCTTGCTGAGAACTTATTTAAATAGTTATTAGGAGGATAAACTGCCTTATAGATTTATAAAAGCCTATTTTAATATAAATATAATATTATACTTTCCTAAAGATAAAGAGAAATTATTTAATTATAATTTAAAGTATAAGTACTTTAGGGTAAATATAATAAAAAAAGGAGAGTTTATTTACTTTTATTATAGTGTTAAGGATTATTATTTAAAAGACTACTTATTTAAGAAATATAATAAAGGGATTAAATTCCTATATTATAACTAGGAAGCTAGATTTGCGGAAATTAGTCTAAGGTAGGTGGCTATCTCTTTAAAACTATTTAAAAACCTTATTAAGAAAGGCACTAATATAAGGAAGATAGCTATCCTATAGGCTAAGAGCTTTAAACTTAACAGTAATATATAAATAATTATTAAGAAAGTAAAGGTAAAAGTTTCTAAAGGGTTTAGTTAAGTAGCTACTGTAGAGGAACTTAATACTATTATAAGAGTAAAGAAAGGTATATAAATAAAAAAGTATATACTACTGGAATTAATTAATCTCCTGCCGCTGCCCTTAATTATGTATTATCCCTCTATAGAGAATATTACTGCTAATATAGTATACTTCTACCCTAAAAACTAGTTAATAGTTTAATATAATAAATTAAATTATAACCCTATCCCTAATATTAAACTTTTTAATTACTTATAAAAAGCTAATAGTACCTGTAAAAAAGTTAAGAGCCTGGCTATTAATAAGTAGGAAAAAGAATTAGTTACTAGCTAAAACTTTAATTAAATGCCTGTAGTTAATATTATTAAAATTAATAGCTATAAGTAATAAAGAACTAATAAACTAGGTAATAATAATAAACTTACTACTACTATACTATAAACGGAATTAATAAATAAGCTAGCTGTTAATATAGATACTTTAAAAAAAAGCAGGGCCTAACGTAAGACTACTAATATACCTTATTTTAAAGAGAATAAAAACGCAGAATACCTAGCGGCCAGAAAATTAATTCTAAAAATAATAATTAAGAATAAGATTAATTTTAATATTAAAATAATCTTAAAAGCTATACTAGAAGTAGCTATTTAATTAGTAAACTATTTAATTAGTAGATTACTTAGAGTAACGCAGACTTAGTTTATTAGAAAAAGGGTAACCTTAGTAAAAAACCTGACTAGGCTATAGACGCTAGGTAAGATTAACTTTACATAAGCCTTAGTTATTAAAGGCGCCTACCTTAATATTAAGGTATTAAAGTAAATAATTATAGGAATAGGCAAGCGCGTAATAAGTATTATAATTATTTATCTTTAAAATAAAATAAATATAAGTAAGGAAAATATATACCCCTGCCCTTTTACTATAGTAAACGTAATATTAGGATTAAGGCTTAATAAATATAAGGAATTAATTAATTAAGGGTAATACTAGCTAGTAATAAAAAAAGACTACCTTTAAGTAAATATAATCTAACCTAGAAAAATTATTAAATAAATTCAGGATCTCTTAATAATATAAGTCTAATTAAGCAGTACTAATACTCCTCTTATAAAGGCATTAATTAATTCCGGCTATTAAGGCAATATAATAAATATATAAATAGCTAGAGACCTAGGTTTAAAAATTATACTATATAAAATAGTAACAAGAAGCTATTCTAAGCACCTAATTAAGATTACGGGTAAAGTAATTACCTAGGTTTATATTAGAAACGCTTAGGTTACTATCTATATATATATTATAAAAGCTAATATACTAGAAAACCTTATTTTAGGTATATTATTTATTTAAGCTTCCTAGCTTATATTTAATCATAGGCTTAAGGATAGAACTCTATATATAAAATACTAAATTAAAAGCGTTTAAGTTATTATATTAATTACAGGGGCTATTAGGTAGGAAAATAATACCCTAAGATATACCCCTAAGTCTTTAAAATAAATATTAACTTTATTTTTAGGCGAGAGATTAATAAAGGTTATTACTTAAACTTACCTAAATTTAATAAAAATAATATTAAAGTAGTAAAAATCCCTAAGAATTTAGGTAAAAAGATTATAGTATAAGTAGCACTATTTATAATATAAGATTAAATAAAATAATATATAAAAATAAAACTGTAAAAAAGGCTTTATAAGAAAATCTAGCAAAAG
>NW_026946511.1:0-5280 GCF_033847375.1 Trichoderma aggressivum f. europaeum | reverse complement strand
TATATTCTACCTAGCTAAAGGCTATAAAAAAAAAAAGTTATATTTTAATTAATTAAATAAAGATATTAGTAAAGTTTACTTTAGATTAATATAGTAAAAGTAATTACTATATATAGCCCTTACTAAGAATTTAATTTATATTATTATTATAAAAAGGCTAGATTTTTAATACCTTTTTATTTTATATAGCAGGTTTATTTTAATACTTAATATATTTTATTAAATAAAGGGTATAAATACTTAATTAAAGGATAATATAACCTTATAGGCTAGGTTAAAGTAATACTAATTAAAAAGCTAAACTTAACTATAATACTAAGATTTATAATAAGCTAGATTTACTATTTTAGACTTATAACCTAGGCTATAGTAGATAAAGGACTTAAAATAAAAGGCTTTATCCCTAAGGTATTAAAAAATCTAAGTGTATATTATATAAAAATCTTAGGTTATTACCCTTAAGTTAACTCTTTAATTAAAATTAACTACTATAGTTTTATAAAAATAATTATAAAAATTATAAAATAAGGAATTAATAAGTAGCTAAAGACCCTTAACCTAACTATCTTAGTAAACTAAATAGTAATTAAAGCCTTAATAAGAAAATTAGCTTTTTACCTAATATATAGCTAAAAACTGCTTTTTTTAATTAAAATAAGGATTTTAACCTAGCGCTTAATTAACTAAGATAAAATATATTTACCTAAAGATTTATTAAAAGCTTAAATATAAATACTAAAAAAAAAGGCTAAAAATATTAAAAAAGTAAAAAAAAAAGTAATTATTTTTTAAGTATTACTTATAAAAAAAATAAATAAAAATAATAAATATATTTTATATAAAAAATTAAAATTAATTAATACCAGAGACCTTATTTTTCTCTTTAATACTTACTAAAATAATAATAAATCCTAAGTTATAAAGCTATAAATACAGTAGCTTAAACCCTTTAAAGCTATCTCCTAGGATAAAAGGTTTAATATATATTAAATTAAAACTTTAAACAGAGTTTAAATTAATAAAACTATAGCTACTAACTAACTAAAGAAATTTATAAAAAATAAATTTAGTTAATAATAATTTAATTTTAACTTTAACTTATTAAATAAAAAGTTATATATAAAGTATAAGTTACTAAATAATATAAACCTAAAGCTAATTAATAAAAAAAAAGCGCTAGTAGATAATTAAATAAATATTAAAAACACTAGGAATAATAACTATTAGAAGCTATAAGATATATATATAAAAAAACTTAATAAATTATTTAAGTAATTAAACACTAATAATAGCTAGGAAAATACTACTTAAGAGATTATAGACTTAATATTAGCTAATTTAAACTTTATAAATAATAATTAAATAATTATTAATTATAAAATAGCTAAAGAAAATTCTAATAGTAAAAATAGTAAATTAAACTTTAGTAGTAATAAAAGTAATAAAGCCTTTTACTAGCTAAATTTATAATTATAAATATACCTTAAAGTTAAACTTTAAAAGCTTTTAGTAAAGGAAAAAGCGTAATATAAATATATTTTTAAATATTAAAAACCTTAATTAAATAAAATATATAATAATTATTTATATTAATAGTACTTACTTTAAGTTATTATTAAAAAGGAGAAAAGAGATAAATATATAATTAAAAAAATTTTTTTTTTTTTTTAAAAAAAAACTAAAAAAATACTAAAAACTTTAAATTATATTAATCTTTAGTAGCCAGAATTATTTAATCTATACCTTAGTAATACCCCTTAACTATAACTACTAGCAGATTTACTTAATAAGCAGCTTAGTAATAAATATAAGGGAGGACTAAGAATAGTATATAAGTTAAGGAGTAATAGCTTAATTAAAATAATTTTTAATTATCCTAGTACTTTTATTTATAATAAAATCTATTTTTAAAAAATATATATTAATATTTATCTCTTAATCTTTTAATTAATAATTATAAAAAAAGTATTAGCTATAGTTTATATAACTAAATTATAAGTAGTTAATATAATCTTTATTTTATTAACTAGGAATAGAAATATAGTTATAAAAAAGAAAAAAAATATAATTTTAAATATAATTAATAATAAAAGTATATAATTAAATATAATAAAAATAAAAATAAAAATTAAGAGTTTTATAAAAAGTAATAAATAATACTTTTATATACTTAAGCTATTAAAAAAGTATATTAAAAAACTACCCTTAAGAATATAAGATTTTTATTAAAATATATACTAAATTTAGACTTTTTTTTACTTTTTTTTAAATATTATTTAATATATAATTATACTTAGATTAAGATTAACTAAAAGTTATATACTAAAAATAAATCTTAGGTTTTTTATATAAATAAATATAATAAAAAAGTATTTATAAATTAAAAAAGTAAATAAAAGTAATTTTTAAATAAAAAAACTAATTATAATAACTAATATTAATATTATTAATAATCTAAACTTTAAAATATTCTAAAACTTATTAAAAAAATAAGTAAAAACCTTAATTAAATAATTACTTAAGATTACTTACTAAAGTATAATTAAGTTATATAAAGACTTAGAAAATTAGAAGTTAACTATAGCTAAGTTAATAAAAAAATTACTTATATAATATTTTTATATTTACTATAGGGTTTATAGTTAAATCTAAAATATTTAAAAGCTATAAATATATATAAAGGGATAATTAATCTATAATTAATTAAAGGCTAGAAAAAAAATTAAATAAAAAATAAAAAATAAGTAAAAATATACTTAACTTTATAAAAAAAAATAAAAAGCTTAAGCTAAATAAAAAGTAAAAGAAAAAATAAGTAAAAGTAAGGAAGTTTTTAATATAAGAAATCCTTCTCTAATATAAATACCCTACTTAAATAAAAATATTATTTAATTTTTATAACCTAAAAAATACTTGCTAAAATAAACTAAGCTATAGACTTTTTTTAACTAGTTAATTAGTCTTACTAAAAACTAAAAGGTATTATTAAATTATACCCTAGACTTTTAAATATACCTTTCTTTAAAAATACTAAAATAATATTAATTAATTAAAATATAATAATTTATTACTAAAAATAGTTATTATTTATAACCCCTAAATTAAAATAGCTAACTCTTTTTAAAAAAAAATTATAATATTAACTTATATAATTACCTTAGATAATATTACTAATACCTACGCTAATATCCTTTCTTATATAGACTTTACTTTTTAAAAATAGCTAGTTTAGCTATAGAAAATATATAATCTTTTAGTAAATATAAGAAAATATATATAAGTATTAAGCTTTAACTTAATAATAGTATTTAAAGTAGTAATAAAAAGTATTAAAAATATAATATATATTATTAATTTAAAAATTAATTATAATTAATAATATACTTTAACTTTAAACCTAAGTATAATCTTATAAAATTATACTTAAGGAATACCCCTAAATAACTTTAAAACTAATATTAATAAAAAATAATTTTATATAAATTATATATACTTTAAAAATTATTAAACTAGTATTATTTAAAATAAAAAAAAAAAATTATTATACTTCTTTAACTTATTAAAAATAAAATAAAATAAAAAAATTAACTTAATACTATAAATATAAAGGGCTTATATAAACCTTACTAAGTATAAGGGAGTATTTAATTTTTATATTATACCCTATATTAAGTAACTAAAAAGCTTTAAATATAAGTATTTAACTTTTTTTTAAATAGTTTAAACCTTAAGAAAACTAATTAGCTATATAATAACTAAAATCTAAAGTTTTCTCTTAAATATAATAACTATAGAAGTTAAACTACCTTATATTAAAACTTATTTATAATAACTATTTAATTTATAATTTTATAATTAGTACTTATACTTAAATATAACTAAAACTATAATAGTATATTAAACCTAAGTCTTAAAAGTAGTTTAGATTATAACTAAAAATAAGTTAAGTATTTATAAATCTAAGAAGTTAAGTTTAAAGAAAAATAAATACCTAGGCCCTAGGTAGTTAATTAACTTTTATACTAACTAAATCTAGAATAAATAATAAACTATACTAATAATAAAAGTAAGAAATATAATAAAACTTAGTAGCTAGACCTTAATTAAATTCTTTAATTTTCCTACTTAAGATACTTTAATAGCTTTTTATATATTCTTATACTAATAAGTATTTAATTAATAAAATATTAAAATAACCTTATAACTATAAGGCTAAATATTAACTAAAATAGAAAAACTAATTTTACTTTTACTAAAGAAAAAATATAAAAGGAAATAAGCTAAGAAAGATAACTAAGGAGATAAAAAGCTAAAGACAGGTCTACCTTTTGTAAAGAAGCTAAAACTAAGTCTACCTCCTGTAAAAAAGCTAAAACTAAGTCTACCTTTTGTAAAAAAGCTAAAACTAAGTTTACTTTTTATAAAAAAGCTGCCTAAACTAAACTAAAGCTAAGAAGTAAGTAATTTTACTATATAAACTAAGACTAATAAAGGAAAAATTATAATAAAAGTCTTAAATATTTTAAAATTAAAAAAGAGTAACTTAGATTTATTAATAAAAAACTAAAGAAAAATCTAAGTATTAGCTAAAGAAGTAAGAAAAATAATAATAGAATTTATAAGCTTAATTAATAATATATTATATAAGACCTATTTAAATATTTACACACCTAAATTAAATAATTACTTTTTACTAGCTTTACTTAGGCTAATAAATAAAACTTATTAAATATAAATTTATTAAAAGGTAATATAATCTTTAGCAGCAGTTACTAGATTAACTTAGGATTAATAAGCAGTAGTGTAAAATACTTATAAAGTAGCGTAGTAGGTATAATTAAATAGTTACTTTAGAGAATTAAATAAAAATATAAAGGGAGGATTTAAATTAAGTTATTTAATAAATAGCTTTTTAAGTTATTATTAAAGAGGAGGAAATTATATAAAAAAATATAAAAGAGTAATTAATTTTAGTATAAAATTATATTTATTTAATTACCTATAGACTTTATAAATTATTAAACCCTTTACTTAAAAAATAAAAAATACTAAGGATAATTATTATAAATTTACTAAAAATCCCTTTAACTTAAATATTATAAACCTAAATAATATATCTCCTTTTTTTTATTTTCCTTATTATTATTAAAGTTAAAAATAAGCTTAGTAAGCTAGGGAGTAGTACTTAAATTAAGAAAAGTACTATAATATATAAATATATTAGTAATATTTTAGTTATAATTAAGAAATATATTTATATAAATAAAATTATTTAATTTA
>NW_026946510.1:0-5309 GCF_033847375.1 Trichoderma aggressivum f. europaeum | reverse complement strand
ATATTTTATAAAATTATTATTATATAAAGGTTATATTTATTATTAAAAGGTTTAGTAAAGCTATAATAACTAAGTTAAAAAAAACTATACCCTAGCTTTTAATTTAAAATCTAAAATTAATTTATAACTTAACTTAATTAACTATAGTTAACTAAATTAAATTTTAAAAATTTAGGTTATAAAATATAATTATTAATTAAAATTTAAAACTAAACTTAAAATATATAAAAAAGCCTAAATAATAAAGTCTAAGTATAATATAAACTTTAAGTCTATAACTTATAGTTTAATAACTTAACTAAACTAAATAAGTTAATTATTTTATTAAGTTATAAAAAATAATAATAATTTTACTTAAAAATAAATTATATATATAATACTTTTAAAATTAAAAAACTATTTAATAAAATTATATACTTAATTAAGAGAGATAATTATTATAAAAGCTCCTAAGTAATAACTATAACTTAACCTTAACTTAAGTAAAATAGCTAAGTAAATAACTAAATCTATAATTAATAAAATTATAAACTTATAATTAAAAGTTTTAAAAAAAGAAAAACTAAAGCTAGGTAAAGTAAAGTATAAGCTAAATTAACTAAAGGGTATTAAAAACCTTAAGCTAAGTAAAAAAATTAAGAAAATTATTAAAAAAGTTAATAAAGTAGTTTAAAATAATAAATAAAATTTATATAGTTATATATATATAACTAGTTAAACTAGTTAATTAATTAAAGGTTATTATATATAAAGGCTTTTTTATAATTAATTTTTTTTAAATAGTTTATTTTTTATACTTAAGAGAGAAATTATTATTATATATTAAAATATTATTAAAGTATATAATATAAATATAATTTATTAATTTATAAAATTTTTTATTAATATAACTTTAGAAAATTATAAAAGTATTTATTAATTTAAATAATATAACTTAGTATTTAAAATAATTATAATAATACTAAAATATTATTTTTTACTTATTTTTTTTTAAATATAAATTTAATAATATTTATTTTTAAAATTAAGCTTTATATATATTTTTACTTTTTTTAAATAATTTAAAATTTTATAAATTAATAATAAAAGTATTTTATTTTTATAAGTAATTTAATTTAATATATAATAATTAATATAAAATTATAATTTTTTTTTTAGTATAAAAAGTATTAATATATTTATAAAATTATTAAATTATTAAATTTATCCCTTAGTTTTTATTTTTTATAAATACTCCTTAAGTATTTTTAATTTATTATTTATAAAAAAGTAAATAAAACCTTATATTAATATTATATTAAGTTTAATATTAATAATATATATTAATTTATTAAAAAATATAAGTTTAATAATAGCTTTTTTATTTAAAACCTTAATATAATTATAATATTTTAAAAATAATTTTTTTTTATTTTTTTATTATAGTTTTTTAATATTAAATTATTTTTATATAAGTAAAATAAATATTTTATATACTTTATACTTAGGTTTATTATTTTAATATTTTATATTAAAATTATTTATACTTTAGCTTTTTTATTTTATTTATAAATTTATTTTTAAAATATTATAACCTTAAGGTTTTTTTTTAAAAATATAATAATATTACTTATTAATAAAGTAATTAATATTTAAGTTTATTATATTATATTATAATTTTTTAAAAAAAATATTATTATTTATATTTATAATAATAATAAAAAATAAAAAATTATTTTATTATATTTTAATTATTAATTATTTTATATAATTTAATTATAATATTTTATATATTACTTTTTTTTATTAAATAAGTAAAGCTTTATTTTATAAAGTAAAATATTCTTAAGTAATATAAATTATTATTATATTTTATTAATATTATTTCTTAAGTTTATTATTAAAGTTATTTTTATTTATTTAATTTTAGTTTTTATTTTAATTTACTATTTTATAATAAAGCTATAGTTTTTAATATTTATAATAAACTTAAGTAATAAAATAATAATTTTATTATATTTTTATATTTTCCTTAAAATAAAAATAAAATTAATATTTAAAATATATTTTTTATTATTAATAAAATTATTATAATATTTATTTATATAATACTTATTATTATATTTTATATAATTTAATATAATATATATATTTTTAAAATAAGTTTTTTTATATTTTTAATAAATTAAATTTATAATAAAATTATTATTAAATAAATTTTATTTTATAATTATATTATTTTAAGTAATCATAATATTAATAAAGTAAGCTTTATATTAATTATTACTTTATAATTTATATAAATTATTAAAGTTTTAATTTTTTTTAATAACTTTAGCTTTTTAAATTTTAATATTTATTATTTTAATTTATTATTTTTATTTACTTTTTTATATTATAAAATTTAAATTACTTTATAAAAAACTTAATATTAAATATTTTTTTATATATAAAAGTAAAGAATTTATTAATAAATTAAAGTATAAAAAAATAATTTAAAAATTTACTTAAAGTTTTATTAAAAATAATATTAAATTTTTTAAAAAAGTTTTAAAATAATTTTTTTTTAATTTAATAAATATTATTTAGTAATATAATTATATTAAGTATATAAGTAATTCTATTATTTATATTTCTTTTATATTACTTAATATATTAATTTTATATAAAATTATTAAAAAATATTAATATTATTTATTTTAAAATAAAATTTATTATTACTTTATATTTTTTTTTAAAAATAATTATTAATATATTAAATTTTATAAAATCTTTTAATAAAATATTTTTTAAACTTAAATTAATTACTTAAGTATATAAAATATATTTAAAAATTTATTTACTTTTTATTTTTAAACTTTAAGGTAAAAATTTAAATTTTTTTATATATAAAAATAATTTTACTTTAATTTTATTTTAGTTTTTAATTTTAAAAAATTAAAATTAAACATAAAGGGTTTTTTTTATTTTTAATAATTTAAAAATATTAAATTATATTTTTATTATATTTTTATTATAATAATAATATATTTTTATAGTTTTTTAAGTAAAAAACACTTAAATTAACTTAAGTTAAGGAAGTTTTTTTATAATAAAACTTTATTAAAAAAGTTTTTTAAAAATAATATTATAATATTATTTTAAAAGTTAATTTATAATAAAATTAAATTAAAGGGATATTTTTATAATAATATTATAATATTAATTTATAAAATAATTTATAAAAAAATATATAATTATATAAATTATTAAGTTTATAAAATTATAATTTTATAATTACTAAAGTATAATTTATATATATAAATATTATTAATAATTATTTTTATTTTTAATAATTTTTTTATTTTTTATAATTAAAAAATTAAATTTATTAAAAATTAAATTAATAAATAAAAATAAAAATAAATAAAAATAAATTTATAAAAACTTTATCTCTCTTAAATATAAAAAATAAACTACCTAAAAGGAACTAATTATAAAAAAGCCTTTATATATACCTTTAATTAATTAGCTAGTTTAATTAACTATATATATATAGCTGCGTAAATCTTACTTATTATTTTAGGCTATTTTATTAGCTTTTTTAATAATTTTCTTAATCCCTTTACTTAACTTAGGGTTTTTAATACCCTTTAATTAATTTAATTTATACTTTACCTTATTTAGCTTTAGTTTTTTTTTCTTTAAAGCTTTTAATTATAAGTTTATAATTTTATTAATTATAGATTTAGTTATTTACTTAGTTATTTTACTTAAGTTAAGGTTAGGTTATAGCTATTACTTAGGAGCTTTTATAATAGTTATCTCTTTTAATTAATAAACTAGGTTTACTAATATCTTAGTCTAAGTGTAGTAAAAAGAAGTGGTTAGGGTGTGTGGTTTTATTAAGTGGTTTTTTAATTTTAAAAGTATTATATATATAACTTATTTTTAAGCAGGATTATTACTGCTTTTTATAACCTAATAAAATAATCTTATTTAGTTTAGTTAAGTTATTAAACTATAAGTTATAGGCTTAAAGCTTATATTATACTTAAACTTTATTATTTAGGCTTTTTTATATATTTTAAGTTTAATCTTAAACCTTAATTAGTTATACTTTATAGCCTAAATTTTTAAAGTTTAACTTAATTAATTATAGCTAATTAAGTTAAGCTATAAATTAATTCTGGATTTTAAACTAAAGGCTAGGGTATAATTTTCCTTTAACTTAGTTATTATAGCTTTACTAAATCTCTTAATAATAAATATAATCTTTATAAAAACTTTATATTAAATATATAAAATAAATATATAAAAATAATAATATTTATTTTTAATTTCTTATAAGTTTATAGAATTCTTAATTATTATATAATATTATTATTATACTAAAAGTTATATAGCCCTTAGTTTATATTTTATATATAATTAATATACTTTTATAATATAAATATTAAGTTTTTATTATATTATTAATATAATAATATAATATTAATATTAAGCTTATTAATTAAGCTTTAATATATATACTTACTTATTAAGAAAAATAATTATTATAAAAGCTCTTAAGTAATAATTATAATTTAACTTTAATATAAAATATATAGTAAAATATTTAAATAAATAATTATATTTATAATTAATAAAATTATAAAATTATAATTAAAAATTTTAAAAAAATACTAAAGTTATATAAAGTAAAATATAAATTAAATTAATTAAAAAGTATTAAAAACCTTAAGCTAAGTAAAAGAATTAAGAAAATTATTAAAAAAATAATAAAGTAATTAATTAAAAATTATTATTATATATAAAAATTCCTTTTTTAAATATAAAAAAAAATTACTTAAGAACTAAAATTAAAATTATTATTATTAAACTTTTATTTAATAATTATTTATTAATATTTTATTAATTTTTTTACTTAATAATAACTTAATTAATTTATATTTTCTTTTTTATAATTAATTTAAATTATTTTTTTTTACTTTATTTAATTTTTTAAATTTTAGTAAATTTTTTTATAATATTAATAATATTAAAATTATAAATTTTTTTAATTATAATTATTATTTTAGTAATAATTATTATAAATATTTTATTACTTTTATTATTATAATTTTTTTATAATTATTATAAAAATTCATTATTTTTATAATATATTATTTTATAAAATAGTTTTTTATATTATATATATAATTTATTTTTAAAAATTATTATTACTTTCTATAACTTAATAAAATTATATAATAATTTATTTAATTTAATTAAATTATTAAATTATAAATTATAAACTTAAAGTTTATATTATACTTAAATTTTATTATTTAAGCTTATATATATATTTT
>NW_026946509.1:1234-5355 GCF_033847375.1 Trichoderma aggressivum f. europaeum | reverse complement strand
GAGAGAATATTATTTATATTATAAAAAAAGTTTCCTAAAGCCTAAAGAATAAATAAAGTAAAAAAAAATAACTTAAATTAATTATAAAAAAGAAAATATAAATTAATTAAGTTAATTAATAATTACTAAATAAAAGTTTAATAATAATTATTTTAATTTTAGTTCTTAAGTAATTTATTTTTTATACTTAAGAGAAATGTTAAAATTATAAGTTTTTATAATAGTAATTATTATTAAAATAATAATTACTATTAGTTTTTTATTACTTTTAGTTATTATAATTATTTATATATTAAACTTTAGTTAATTATTAATTTATTTTTAATTATTATAAAAGTTTATTATTTTTATTATATATTATTTTATTAAATAGTTTTTTATATTATATATATAATTTATTTTTAAAAACTATTATTACTTTTTATACCTTAATAAAATAATTTTATTTAACTTAATTAAGTTATTAAATTATAAATTATAAGCTTAAAGTTCTTTTCTAAATATAAAAAATAAATTACCTAAAAGAAACTAATTATAAAAAAGCCTTTATATATAATAATCTTTAATTAATTAACTAGTTTAATTAATTATATATATATAACTGCGTAAATTTTACTTACTATTTTAAGCTATTTTATTAGCTTTTTTAATAATTTTCTTAATCCCTTTACCTAGCTTAAGGTTTTTAATACCCTTTAGCTAGTTTAACTTATATTTTACTTTACTTAGCTTTAGTTTTTTCTTTTTTAAAGTTTTTAATTATAAATTTATAATTTTATTAATTATAGATTTAGCTATTTACTTAGCTATTTTACTAAGTAAGTATATAGTTTTATTAAGTAGTTTTTTATATTATATATATAATTTATTTTTAAGGATTATTACTGCTTTTTATAACTTAATAAAATAATTTTATTTAATTTAATTAAGTTATTAAATTATAAATTATAAGCTTAAAGCTTATATTATACTTAAACTTTATTATTTAGGCTTTTTTATATATTTTAAGTTTAATTTTAAACCTTAATTAATTATACTTTCTAGCCTAAATTTTTAAAATTTAATTTAATTAGCTATAATTAATTAAGTTAAGCTATAGATTAATTTTAGATTTTAAACTAAAGGCTAAAGTATAGTTTTTTTTTAACTTAATTATTATAGCTTTACTAAATTTTTAATAATAAATATAACCTTTATAAAAAAATTTCTTTTTTATAATAAAATAATATTTATTTAATAAATAAAAAATCTATATAAATAAATTAATAATATAAGTTAATTTAAGTTACTTTCTTTATAATATTTTTTTTAACTTTTTTAAAATCCTTTATTTAGCTTTTTAATAATATTATTTTAAATACTAAATTTAAATTTAACTTATTTTTAGATTTAGTTATAATATTATTACTAATAAAAAAATATTTTTAATAATAGTAAAAGTAATTAAAATAGCTAAATAATATTTTACTAAAATAAATAAAATAAAATATTTAGCTTTATTAACTTTTTAATAAGCTAAAGGATTATTTTAATAGAATAAATTAGTAAATAATAAAATAATAAAATAATAAAATAATAAAATAATAAAATAATAAAATAATAAAATAATAAAATAATAAAATAATAAATAACTTATATTTTCAGTAATTAAGACTTTTAATAAATGAAATATTATTTTATTTTTAGTATTAATATTAGTTCCTAAATAAAACTCCTTATTAAAGTTTAATAAATTATTTTTTAGGACTTTTATCCCTAATATAATTAAGATTATTAACTAATTTATTAAAAAATAAATTAATTGAATTTTCTATTATATTAAAGGTCCTATTTATTTTATTTTTTAACTTAATAATTATTTAATAAATAATATAAATTAAAAATTAAATTAATAAAATTAATAATATACTAATTAAAATTTATTTTAAATAAATTTAAAATAGCTTTATTAATATTAAAAAAAAGTATAATAAGTTATTTTTTTTTAAAATAAGTATTTTTAAATTAAGGATTTAAAAAGAAACTAAATAAAAAAGGTTTATAATTAATTAAATTAAAAATAGTAATTTTTTTAAGGAAATACTTTTCTAATTTAATTAAGCTTATTTTAATAACTTTAATAAAAACTTAATAATAAAAAGCTTATATTTTATTAATAAAGTAAAACTTATTAAAATTACTATATAAAATTAACTTTATTTTATTAAAATTATTAAGTAAATTAAAAATAACTTATTAATATTAAGTTTTTAATTTTATTTTAAAATAAGCTAATTAAAGCTTTTAATTTATTATATATTTATAAAATATATAATAATATAATTAAAATTATAATATAAAATTACTTTTATAGTTTAATAAATAACTTTTGAAAAATAAGAAATATAAACCTTAATTTATTTAAAGCCTTTTATTTAAAAAAAAAGTTATAAAAATTTATAATATTAATTAATAAATATAATAATAAAAAAATACTTTTTTAAATTCCTTATTTATTATATTATTATAATAATATAATAAAGCTTCTTTTAAATTAATAAAAACATTAAGTATATAATAATAATAATAATATTACTTTAAATAGCTAGTTAATTAACTAATAGTAATTATTTTTAGTCCCTTTATATATTTCCTTATAGTAAAAAAACCCCTTTATAAAAAACTTATATTTATTACTAAAATAAAAACCTTTATATTTTTTTTATTACTAAAGTAATTTATACTTTATTATAATTTATAATTATAATAGCCTAAATTTACTTTATTTTTAATTTTTTTTAAAAAAATTACTTATTAATTAAATAAGTAATATTAATTAATTTATAATTATTATAAGTTATATTTAATACTTTATATTTTTATAATAGCTTTTTATTATAAAAAAAGTTTACTAACTTAGTTTTTAAATATACCTTAGGTAATACTAGCTTTTATATTAAATAATAGCCTTAGTTTAATATTATTAAGCTAGGTTTTTATTATTATATAAAGTATAATTTAATTATATATTAACTTTAGGTAATAGTTATTAAGTTTAGCCTAAGAACCTAAGTATTATAATATTTTTAATTATTTAATAAATAAAATAATTAATTTATTAATATAAAGTTCCTTAGTTAAATTTAAATTAATTACTTTATAAATACCTAGGGAAATATTATAAAACCTTTAAGTATATATTATTATATTATAAAGGCTTAAGTATATAATATATTAAATTTTAATAAATTATATTATTTATTAATTTAAATATTAGCTTTATAAAAATAATAAATAACTTAATAAATAAAAATAATACTTAATGGAAATCTTTTTTTATTATAAAAAATAGGAATTTTTTTATTTTTTTTTAGTTTTTAATATCCCTTTACTTAATAACTTATTAAGCTCTTAGGTATATTTAACTAAAGAAATAATATATTATATTTACTTTATTAAATTTAAAAAACTTAGTTAGTTTTTATAATAAATAATAAAATAAATAATAAAATAAATAATAAAATAAATAATAAAATAAATAATAAAATAAATAATAAAATAAATAATAAAAAAATATATTATTAAAAGTAAAATTATTATTTTTTATTTCTTTATTATTAATAAAATTATTATTAATATAACTTAATAATAATAAATTAAAAAAATTAAAAAGTATATAATTTTTTAATATATTTTAGGCAATTAAATTAATAATATATATAATATATTTAATATTATTTATAAAGTTTTTATTAAAAGCTTTTTTATAAGCTTTTTTAAAAGTTTTTAGAAATATATTATTATTTATAATATTATTTTATATAATACTAAAATAAATAAATTATTTATTTATATAATAATAATAATCTTTCCTAAATATAAAAAATAAACTACTTAAGAGCTAAAATTAAAATAATTATTATTAAACTTTTATTTAATAGCTATTAACTAATATTTTACTAATTTTTTTACTTAGTAATAGCTTAACTAATTTATATTTTCTCTTTTATAATTTATTTAAGTTACTTTTTTCTATTTTATTTATTCTTTAAGCTTTAATAAACTTTTTTTATAATATTAATAATATTAAAATTATAAATTTTTATAATAATAATTATTATTTTAGTAATAATTATTATTAA
>NW_026946509.1:704-1224 GCF_033847375.1 Trichoderma aggressivum f. europaeum | reverse complement strand
TATAACTTTTCTCCCTTTATTATTAACTAAAAAAAAAATATTAGCTTAAATAATATTCTACTATCTTTACTTTAAGTACTAATGCCTTATTCCTATTACTTTTTTAATTTATAAATTAAAAAGATATATTAATATATTTAGCTTTTTACTTTATAAATTAAAATAATACTACTACTTCCTTAATTTATAAATTAAAAACACTTATAATAGCTTTTCTATTATTAATTATATTATAATCTTTATTATAATAGTTAAACCCTTATATATTAGCTTTAAATAGGCTAAATAATAATATAGCTTAAGTCTTAGTAATTAATTACTATAAAAAATAAAACTATAAAAGTTATTTTTAAAACACTAATTATACCTAAGAATAATATAATAAATTATAGGGCTAAGTTATTAAAATAAGCCCTAGGAGTAGTTATATTAAACTTATAAATAACTAACCTTTACTAATAATTTAGCCCTAAGCGTTAGTTAATTTTATAAATTTAATAACTATAATAGATCGGAAGAG
>NW_026946509.1:0-694 GCF_033847375.1 Trichoderma aggressivum f. europaeum | reverse complement strand
TTTATTATATATTTATAATAGTTTTTAACTTTATTACTTTTTTATAATTTATAAAATACTTATAAGCTTTTTTAAAACTTTTACTTTAATTATAATATATATTTTAATAATAACTTCCCTTATAAATAATTATAAAATTAGTAAATAAAAATACTTATACTAGGCCTAAAGCCTAATATATTTATTTCTCTTTTCCTTAAGCTAAAATTACTACTTTTTATTAATTAGTTATTAATAAGAATAATAAAAGAGTTTAAATCTACTATAAATATTATATAAAAGGTAATTAATAAAGGTTAAAAGTTAACTATAGACTTTACTTAGTTATATAAATATATATAAATATAGTAAAAAAAATAGGGCTAATTACCCTTAAGTTTAAAAATATATAACTTCCCTTTATTATATTTACTATTATACTTATTATATATATAATTACCTTAAGTATTACTAACGTTAATTAATATAAATTTATTTTTTATTTAGTAGTTTATATTACTAATCCCTAAAGTAATCTTAAACTTACTTATTTTTAGTAAACTAGCCTTATTAACTAAAGCTTTATATAATATAGTAAATATATTTATAAAAGAAAATAAGTTTATAATTATTTAATAAAATATATACTTTTATAAAGGTTAATAACTAAAGTATTTTTTCTAATATAATTAGTTTAAGTAGCCTTAGGCTTTTA
>NW_026946508.1:0-5553 GCF_033847375.1 Trichoderma aggressivum f. europaeum | reverse complement strand
TAACTTAATACTATAAATATAAAGGGCTTATATAAACCTTACTAAGTATAAGGGAGTATTTAATTTTTATATTATACCTTACACTAAGTAACTAAGAAGCTTTAAATATAAGTATTTAACTCTTTTTTAAATAGTCTAAACTTTAAAAAAACTAGTTAGCTATATAATAGCTAAAATCTAAAGTTTTTTTTTAAATATAGTAATTATAAAAGTTAAACTACTTTATATTAAAACCTATTTATAATAATTATTTAATTTATAACTTTATAACTAATACTTATACTTAAATATAGCTAAAATTATAATAATATATTAAACCTAAGTCTTAAAAGTAGTTTAGATTATAGCTAGAAATAAGTTAAGTATTTATAAATTTAAGAAGTTAAGTTTAAAAAAAAATAAATACCTAGGCCCTAGGTAATTAATTAATTTTTATACTAACTAAATTTAAAATAAATAATAAATTATATTAATAATAAAAGTAAAAAATATAATAAAACTTAATAGCTAAACTTTAATTAAATTCTTTAATTTTTTTACTTAAGATACTTTAATAGCTTTTTATATATTTCTATATTAATAAGTATTTAATTAATAAAATATTAGAATAACTTTATAACTATAAAGCTAAATATTAATTAAGGTAGAAAGATTAATTTTACTTTTACTAAAGAAAAAATATAAAAGGAAATAAGCTAAGAAAAATAATTAAGGAGATAAAAAACTAAAGATAAATTTACTTTTTATAAAAAAGCTAAAACTAAGTCTACCTTTTATAAAAAAGCTATTTAAACTAAATTAAAACTAAAAGGTAAGTAACTTTATTATATAAACTAGGATTAATAAAGGAGAAATTATAATAAAAGTCTTAAATATTTTAAAATTAAAAAAAAATAACTTAGATTTATTAGTAAAAGACTAAAGAAGAATTTAAGTATTAGCTAAAGAAATAAGAAAAATAATAATAAAATTTATAAGCTTAATTAATAATATATTATATAAGACTTATTTAGATATTTACATACCTAAATTAAATAATTACTTTTTACTAACTCTACCTAGGTTAATAAATAAAACCTATTAAACATAGATTTATTAAAAGGTAATATAACCTTTAGTAATAGTTATTAAACTAACTTAGGATTAATAAGTAATAGTATAAAATACTTATAAAGTAGTATAGTAAGTATAATTAAATAGTTACTCTAAAGAACTAAATAAAAATATAAAGGAAGGATTTAAATTAAGTTATTTAATAAATAGCTTTTTAAGCTACTATTAAAGAGGAGAAAATTATATAAAAAAATATAAAAAAGTAATTAATTCTAATATAAAGCTATATTTATTTAATTACCTACGGACTTTATAAACTATTAAACCTCCTACTTAAAAATAAAAAATACTAAGAATAATTATTATAAATTTACTAAAAATCCCCTTAACTTAAATATTATAAACTTAAATAATATATTTTCTTTTTTTTATTTTCTTTATTATTATTAGGGTTAAAAATAAACTTAATAAGCTAGGGAGTAATACTTAAATTAAGAAAAGTATTATAATATATAAATATATTAGTAATATCTTAGTTATAACTAAGAAATATATTTATATAAATAAGATTATTTAATTTAATTTAATACTTAGGAAATAAATACTAACTATAGCTTATATTATTAAACTATATATAATTTATATAGTTATTATACTAATACCTATAAATAAAAATATACTTAAAGAATAAAAAAAGAATATACTTTTATATAAATATAATAATAAATAAATATACTTAAATATAATAGCTATAAAGTTAAGGATTAATTTATTTATAAAAAGTAATAAAAAAAACTTTAAAATACTCTAGTTACTTAGTAAATAAAGTTTAAAAAAATTAATTACATTAATAAGTAATTTTAACTAAAATATATATATTATTCTAAGGGCTATTATAAAGAATATATTAAATAAGAGCTAAATTAAATAAATACACTAAGAAAATATATTATTAAAAGTACTACTTAAGTATAAGATAATTAGTAAAGCGCCTTAATTTAAAGTCTAATATAAAAGAATTAATAAAGTAGATTTTAGTATATATAAGAAGGTTAAAATAACTAAGGTTATTCTTAATAAGGCTTTAAATATTAAAGTATTCTTAAAACTAAATAAAAAAAAGGTTAGTAATAAAATTAAATAATAAATTATCCTAAATTTATAATATAATTATTAAAGTTATAAAATATAGTTAAAAGTAAAAAATTAATATAGTAGCTTTAAAATAAAAGCTATTTATAAATTAATATTTAAAAATAAATATATACTTTTATAAAAGAGGTAATATTAGGAAGCTATTAATAAGGTAAGTAGCTAATATTCTTTATAATTAAATAAAGGCTATAAAGTAAAAAAGAATAAAGAAAAAAAAAAACCTAAGTTAAAAAGAAAAAGGCTATAGGTAAGAAAACTATTAACCTTAGGATTAAATAGTTTACTACCTTAAAAAAAGTAGTAAATTACTTAGTAAAAAAAGGGAATAGTTAACCTAAGGCTAAAGGCTTTTATAAAAATATAGCTTTTTTTAAGGGGAGAATATATTTATATTAATTTTCTTTATATATATATATATACTTTATAATTCCTTTTATAATTTACTACCTCCTAATACTTTAAATTATTTAATTTTAAAACTAACCTTTACTTTACCTTTATATTTTCCCCCTTAGAAAACTTTAATATTAAATTACTTTATAATACCTAATTATAATAAATTTTTTTAAGTTTTAAAGAAGTTATAATATAGTCTACTGCCTTATATAGCTTATACTCCCCTTAAACTAAATTTACTTTAAAAATTTTATAATAATATTAAATAAGAGTTTATTAATAAAAACTTAGTAAAGCTATATAAAAAGTAACCTCTTTAGTTTTACCTTTATTAAGTTTAGCCGCCTGCTTAAATAAGCGGCTATTCTTTAAATAATTTAGACAGTTATTAAATATATACTTACTATATATATATCCTATATTTTCTTAATATTTTATAAAATAACTAAGGCTTTTATATTAAATATATATATTAATTTTTAATTAATTATAAAAAAAAAAAGTAAGCTATAAATAATAGCTTTTAAATAATATTATAAATTATTATTAAAGAGATTAATTATATAGTTACTATAGGGTATTATAATATAACTACCTTAGTAAAGTATATAAGGTAATTTAGTAAAGTATTTAATAATAGACTTTATTATAGAATATACCTAGGCCCTTAAGCTTTTAAAAAAGTAATTAAAAATAAATAACTTTTTATAAACTTTATTTTTTTTAAAATATATTAAGCTATAATTATTTAAAATTAATAATTTAGTTAATTATACTATTTTAATTTAGTAATAGAATAATAATTTAATTAGGCTTAGTAAATAATTTAACTTTAGAAAAACTTACTTTTAAAAACTAATTATAAGAAATTATTTAATCTTTTAGTTATACTTTATATAGTATAACCTAGAAATAATAAATATAATTATTTTACTTTATTTTAGTTAATAATAACTTTATAAGGCTTAGTAGGCTAGTAAATTAAGGCTTATATAAATAATTAATTATATAAGATAGGAATTTTATAAATATACCTAAAATAATAATAATTAATATAAAAAGTATTTAATTTTAAAATTAAAAACTAATACTTATACTAACTTAATTATACTTTAGTAAAAGCTAAAGTTTTATTTATACTTTTTATATTTAAAACTATAGCTTTAAATAAACTTAATATTCTAAGGTATAAGGAATTTTAGTAATTTTAAAAGTATTAATACTTATAAAACTTAAATAACCTTTATAAATTACTTAAGAATTTATAATAAAATAGTAAAGTAAAAAAGTATAAAATTTATACTTAACTTAGTAATTAAATTTTTATAAAGGATTTTTTAAAATAGGTAAGTTTATATTTTTTTAAAATATATACTTTTTTACTTTAATTAAGTAAGAATTAATTAATTTATTAATTATTAAACTTCTACCTTATACTTTTTATTTAAAATAAAGCTATAACTAAGACTTTTAATTAATAAAATACCCCTTTTTACCTTTAGTAATTATTTTTAATTACTTTACCTTAACTATTACTTATATTTATAATTACCTTAAAAATATAAATAATTTTAAGCTACTTATATAACTAAATTATATTACCTATAGGTAGTATAGCTTAAGAATATATAAGTAGAGTTTTAATACTTATAAATTTACTTTTAAGAAATTTACTATAAGCAGGATTACTTATAAAAAATTCCCCCTTATTTAAATTACCTATAAAATAAAAATTAGAATTTATACTAGCCTTATTTAATTAAAAGCCTAGCTGTTTTTTTATAATACCTATAGCTAATAATAGCTAATAAGCTTATTAAGTAAGAAACTAAAAATATAATTAATATTTTTATATATTAAGTACTTATATTAAATATAAAAAAGCTTTTATAATATAATTAGTTAATAGTAGTATTAAAGTAATACCCTAGATACTAAGAACTAATTAATTATAATATATAATTAAATCTTTAGAATTTTTTAAACTATAAAATAAGGAAAATAATAATATTAATAAAGCTTATAAGTAGCTAGTAAATTAGGATAATAATTATTAAGTAGAATAGCTTAATATAACTAATAGTAAAAGAAATATTTATAAAACTTAAGTAGTTATAAATAAGTATATTAAATTAAAAAATTACCTTTAGTTAAAATACTTTAAAAAAGCTAAATATAAAATAATTATTAATTTTATAAAAAAAGTAGGAATATTATACCCTTATTAAGTTCTTTAGACTTTTATATTAAATAGCTTTTATTTTTTTATTTTAATAAAATTAATAAATAAAAATATTTAAGATAATATTTATAAAGCTATTATAAGTTTATAAAAACCCTTAGTAATCTAAAGTATTTATAGTAAATAAGCAGCTACTTATAAAGTATTAAAGCAGTAGGTAAAAAGTAAATAACCCTATTAAAAATAAAAAAAATCTAAAATTAATTAAAAGTATTAAAAATATAAAGGATTAAGGTTAAAATATAAAAATAGTAATAAAATAAAATTAAAAAATTTCCTTTATAATTAATTAACTAAGCCTAAGTAAAATATAGTATTTCTTTTATAATTTTTTTTTAAAGTTAATTTTTTTTTAAAGGTTATAAGGAAATATAGTAAAATTAAATAATCCCTAGGATAATAGGTTATTATTTTAAAATTTCTAAGTAAAAACTTTTAAAGTTTACTTTTAAATCTTAAGGGAAGGCTTTTAATAAGGATCTTTAATTAGGTTTATAATTAGTAATTAATATTAGCTAGGATAAATAACTAAACTAGGCTTTAGCTAGCTTAGTAATATAAAATAAGGAATATTTCCTCTAGCTAAATAAAAAAATTAAGATATATTATTATAATAAAAATAACCCTAGCTAAAACAGCAGCTTTATTTTAGTTAAAATAAGGCTACAGTAGCTAGATTAAATAATACTATGATCTTATTCTTGCGC
>NW_026946507.1:0-5702 GCF_033847375.1 Trichoderma aggressivum f. europaeum | reverse complement strand
ATAAAAGCTAGGCTATATTACTATAATTTAATAAATATAATAAAGAATATAATATTAATTACTAATATTATTTTACTAATATATTTTACTAATTTATAGTAATATAGCCTAGCTTTTATAAGTTTTTTTAAAAAAAAAGTAGTAAGAAATATATTTTATAAAAAAACTAGTAAAAAAATTAATATAAAGACTATTAAGTAATATAGTAAAAGACTTAAGAGATTAATAAAAGGCAGCCTCTTAAGTAGTAGCTTCCTAAGCTATAGTCTCTTAAGCTATAGTCTCCTAAGCTATAGCCTCCTAAGCTATAGCCTCTTAAGTAGTAACCTCCTAAGTAGTAGCTTTATAAGCAGTAGATTAAAGAGATTAATAAAAAAAAGCAGGACTTATAGTTTAATTTTTACTAATTCTACTTACTTAATTAGCTAAGTTTTAATAATAATAAGGCGGCTTATAGGTATACGGGATCCCGTATATTTAATCTATACAGGATCCTATATAAATTATATAAGTAATATAGCTTACGTTAACTACCTAATATATAATTAGCTATAACGCTTAAATAGCTTAATTTAAGCTTTACGCTTAAAGGTTATATACTATTATAATACTTAAATAGCTTAATTTAAGCTTTGCCTTAAAAGAGAATATAGCTTATAATACTTAAATAGCTTAATTTAAGCTTTAAGCTTTAAGCTTAAAGGTTATATATATTATTATAATACTTAAATAGCTTAAATTAAGCTTTACCCTTTATAGCTTAAAGTATAATTAATTTTAAAATAATAAGTATTATAGTTATAAAAAAAAAGTAATAAAAATATTAAAACTTAACTACTTAATTAATTAAATTAATAGTAGACTAGCTATTTATAGTATATATAAATAATTAATAAAAAACTTATTAAAGAATAAAGTCTTTAACCTTTTTTTAAGCCTTTATAGCTTAAAGCTGAAATTCTGCCTTAATTATTTTAAAAGCCTCCTACTACTTTTCTTTATATACTAAATCTTTATTATTTAGTAATTTAATTTAAAAGTATAAAGTATACTAGTACTTAAGGGCTAATTACTTAAAAATTAGTAATTAAGCTTATAATTAATAAAAAACCCTAAAATAATTTATAAAAGTATTACTATTATTAATAACTTATATTAACTTAAGGGTAAAAGGAAGGAGGAAAGGGTGCCTAAAGTAATTAATTAATAAAAGTAATACTTAATAAGCTTTTAGTTAATAAAAGTAATACTTAATAAGTTTTTAAAAGTAATATATATATTTATAAAGGTATATATTAATAATTTATAGCTTTATAATTAGTATAATAATAAAAGCGTCTATTACTATTAATATAGTAGTTAAAATTACTTTTTTTAAAGATAACGCCCTTAATATAATTCTTATAAAAGGGATTTTAAATAGCTAAAGGAGATATATAGCCTAAGGGGTTAGTAAATTAAGTATTAAATATTATATTTATAATAGTATTAGAAAGCGTAAAGCTAGCTAATAATATAAAAGTAATATACTAAAGTATAAAAAAAAAAATACTAACGTTAATATTAGTAATAGTAGTAATAATAATAATTATAGTAGCAGTAGTAAAAATATAAGTATAAATAGCCTAAGAGGCTTTCTTTTAGGTATACTAAAAGCTTAATTAGCTTTTCTTAATTATTTAATTTAATTAAATAAAGCTATTTATAAATACTTACTTTTTAAGCTTAAGTCTAAGGTATAATAATAATAATAATAATAATAATAATAGTATTTAAAGAATAGAGGAATAGCTTAAAAAGGTATATTTAAGCTTTTATAAAAGTATAATAAAGCTTTTTTTATAAAAGTTAAAATTAAAGTAAATTACTATTTTTATTATTATTAAATTACTACTATTATTAATAATACCCTTTTTTTATCTTAGACTTACTTTTATTTTAATAAAATAATATATTATAATAAAGTAATATATTATAATAAAGTAATATACTATAATAAAAAAAGTATTACTTTAATATATTATTAGTTAATTATAATACTCTAACCCCTTTATTACTACTTAATACTATATTCCGCGCTTTTAATACTTAAAGAAGTATTTATAATAGCTTTATTAAATAAAGGGTATAGTAATATATATATATAAAGTTATTTAATATACTATTATTTAAAAATTACTTTTTATATTAATTTATCTATATATTAATTTACTTATTAGTAATAATCTTCCTTAATTTACTCTTAAATATATATTATACCTTATTATTAGCTTTTTATTAAATTATTTACTAATTATTTTACTATAAATACTTTTATTTATATATCTTCTTTTTTAAATTAGTCTATATATACTATTTTTTCCTTTTAACTTTAAGCTTTTTATAAATATATAATTATATAATATTTACTTATTTCTTTATAGTTTAAATACTATTTATAATTAACTTTTTAATATTATAATAATAACTTTATAGTTTTATAATATTCCTTATTTATTTTTTTACTAATAGGTTATTTATTATACTAGACTTATTTTTTAGTTATATATTACTAATAAATAGCTTTAAAAGTAAAATATAATAACTATAGCTTTTATATTTAATTTACTATTTTTATTAGCTTTATTAACTTAATTATATATAGGTTATTAAACGCTATTACTGCTGCTAACTTAATTAGGTTATTAAATACTATTACTATTATTAGCTACGCTTATACTATATTTATTAAATTTAAAAGCTTTTTATATTTTAGTAAGTAGTATTTTAATACTTTAGTATACTTAGTTTAATAGTAATTTATATATTAAAATACTATTTTCTTCTGCTTTTTAACTAATTTAAATTTACTTAGTTTTTATTAAGTACTTAACTAAAGAATAATAAACTTTTAAACTATATATAGCTATAAGTCTTTAACTATATTAGGCTTAACTAAGTAAATTAACTACTTATAGCGCTAGAGATACTAATATATATAAAAATATAATAATTAAAGAATTTAGCTTTATACTTATAAAGTTTATAACTAGTAAATATAAAGTAAACTAAAGAATTATATAAATAGCCTAATATAAGTAGCTAAAGAATTTTTTTTTTATAAATTTTATTATTCTTTAATTTTATATAGTACCTTATATAAAACCTAGTTATAAATACTTAAATATATTTTATTAAAGAGTTTAATAAGTATTTTAATTTATTACTTAGCTTAGTTTACTTATAATTTTAATAATTAGTTAAGTAATATTTATTTTATAACTTACTATACTTTAAAAAAATCTAATATAAATTTCTTAAGATAAGACTTAAGAAGGGAATAAATACCTTTAATATAAAATATAATTATATTACTAAAGTATATATATTAATTAACCTAGGTTTTAATAATTCTTTCTTTATATAGTATAAGCTATTAATTTTAAATATATATAACTTCCTTTATATAATATAAAAGATATTACTACTTAAATTTAGTAAATTACTTATTATATTCTTCCTTAGTTAAAAAGCTAATAATAGAATATTAAAATTAATAAAATAAATTTTATTTTTTAAGATTTATTTTTATTATTACTATTATCTTTAATATAAATATAATTAAATACTCTTATATTATAAAGATTAATTAATAATATTATAAGACTATATTATTAATATACTAAATATAAAGTAATAGTTATATTAATAAAAATACTATTTCTATAGTATTTAAATAGGTAATATAATAATTAGTTAATACTATAAATAAGTATTTTATATTATAGTTTTTATAAATAAATTAAAGCTTATATAATACTTAAAAATAGTTTTCTTTTACTTTTTTACTAAGAAATATAAATATAATATAAAATAATTATTAATAAGTATTAATATTAATTATATTAAAAAAAAGTATATAATATTTATTAATTTTATAAATATAATTTAATAATAATAAATTAAAATAAGTTTAAAAATATTTTAAAAAGTTTAAATATATAAAAAAAATTATAATTATATAATAATTATTATTATACTATATTTAACTTTAAAATCTTTTACTTCTTAGTTAATTAACTAAGGTATAAATTAAACTTTACTTTTTATATATTTTTTATTTATTATATATAATTTTATTATAATATTGTATTATATTATAAAATTATTATTATTTTAATATAAATAAATTTAAATTTTTTTTAAAATTATATTAGTATTTATTAACTTTTTAATATATAAATATTAATTTACTTTAAGTTTATAAAAAATTAAATAAATAAATAAATATAAACTTTATTAATAATTATATATTAAAAATTAAATATTTTAATAATATTATATACTTTAAATTATATTATTTAAAAACTTTTTTATAATAATTAAAAATAATTAATTAATTTTATATATAATTATTTTTTAAATATATTTTTTTTTTATAATACTTAAAAGTTATTAAAATTAATTATATTTATATATAATAATAAGCTTATTATTTTATTTTTTTATAATTTTACTTATTATAAATATATAACCTTAATTTACTACTTAAGTATTAATAAACTTAAATAACTCTTTATATAAGTTATATTACTACTTTAAATAAAAGTAATTATTAAGAAAATTATATTACTACTCTAAAAGAAAATAATTATTAAGAAAATTAATTATAATAATAATATTAAAATATTAAATATAAATTTAATTTTAAAAATATTAAAAAAATACTTTATAATTTTTTTTTTTACTTTATATTTTAATTATTATTTTTATTAATTAAAAATAAATAAGTAAATAAAATAAAGTATATATACTTATATATATATTACTTATTTAAACTATTTTATATTTAACTTTTTTATTTATTACTACTTTATATATTACTTACTAAAAGTTTATTAATATTTCTTACTTATATATATATATTTTTATTAATATATTTTTTATTTTATAATTATTTTATAATTATTATTATATTATTTTAATTAAATTCTTTAATATATTTAAGTATAAATTTAAAAATAATTTAGTTATTATTATAAATAAAAAAACTAAAATATAAGTAAATTACCTTAGTTTAACTTTATAATATAAAGTTTTTTTAATAATACTTAAGTTTTTAAAAAAATATAAAAAATTAAAAAAATATAAAGTTAATTTTAAAAATTAAAAAATAAAGTAAATTAAATTAAGCTATAGTAAAAATAATTAATTAAATTTATATATTTTATTATTAATATTTAAATATTAGATTTTTTTTAAGATTAATAATAAAAGTAAAAAAAAAAGTATTAAAAAAAAATATTTTCTTAAAGCTTAATACTTAATAATTATTTAATAAAGATATTAAAAAAAATAATAGCCCTTAATATTATTTTAATAATATATTTTACTTAGTTATAGAAATATAGCCTAGTTTTTATAAATCTTTTTAAAAAAAAGAAAAAAATAAGAAAAATAATATAAAAAAGGATTTTAAAAAGTAATATAAAGTAATAATTATATATATATAAATAGTAAAAGTAAAAGTAAAAGTAATAATATAACTTAAAAATACTTACTAAAATTTAAAAATTAATTTTAAAAAAAAAGTTAAAGTTATATTATAGTTTTTTTAATAAAATATTTAATATAATAAATAATTACTTTAAATTATAATAAATTATATAATAAAAATATATATAATTAAGGGGTTAAGGAATAAGTATAAAGTATTAATTATT
>NW_026946506.1:0-5767 GCF_033847375.1 Trichoderma aggressivum f. europaeum | reverse complement strand
TTAATAATTACTAAATAAAAGTTTAATAATAATTATTTTAATTTTAGCTCTTAGGCAGTTTATTTTTTATACTTAGGAAAAATATATATATATATATATATATTTAAGTTTAATTTTAAACTTTAATTAAAATTTATATTTTATAATTTAAATTTTTAATATTTAATATAATTAACTATAATTAATTAAGTTAAGTTATAAATTAATTTTTAATTTTAAACTAAAAACTAAAGTATAATTTTCCTTTAATTTAATTATTATAACTTTATTAAACTTTTTAATAATAAATATAACTTTTTTAATAATTTTATAAAAAATAATAAAAATTAAAATTATTAAGTAAAATATTTTAAAATTAAATTAATTTTATTATAAACTTAAGTATTAAACTTATTTTAAAAATATTAACTTTAGAAATTAAAAAATATATAAAATATATAATAATATTAAAATAATAAATAATAATATTAAAATAATAAAAAGTAATATTATATTAACTAAATTATTTTTTTTATTTATATTATAAAGTTATATTATTTATAAATAAAAGCTATATTTATTATTAAAAAGTTTAATAAAGTTATAATAATTAATTTAAAGAAAAGTTATATTTTAGCCTTTAGTTTAAAACCTAAATTTAATTTATAATTTAATTTAATTAATTATAATTAAATATATAAAACTTTAAATATTTAAGTTATAAAATATAATTAATTAAGGTTTAAGACTAAACTTAAAATATATAAAAGGCCTTAAATAATAAAGTTTAAGTATAATATAATTAATTTTAAGTTTATAACTTATAATTTAATAATTTATTTAAATTAAATAAATATAAAAGTAATAAACCCTTATAATAATTATTTTAAAATAAATTAATAATTAACTAAAGTTTATTATAAATAATTATAATAATTAAAAATAATAAAAAATTAATAATAATTATTATTAAAATAATAATTATTATTATAAAAACTTATAATTTTAATATTATTAATATTATAAAAAAAGTTTACTAAAGCTTAAAAAATAAATAAAATAAAAAAAAGTAACTTAAATTAATTATAAAAAAGAAAATATATATTAATTAAGTTATTAATTAATAGTTATTAAATAAAGGTTTAATAATAATAATTTAAATTTTAGTTTTTAAGTAATTTATTTTTTATACTTAGTAAAAAAAGTATTAATATATAATTATTATTTACTTTATATTATTATATAAAAGTTTAAATAAATTTTATAATTTTTAATAATATAATTTTTATTAATTATAATTTATAAATATATAAAGTAAATAAAATTTAAATTTATAACTTTTTACTTTTTTTATAATTTTATAATTTATTATATTATTTTACTTTATAAAATATTTATTATAATATTTAATATATATTTACTATTTTATAAATTATTACCTTAATTATATTTATTATTTTATAATTATTTAATAATACTTAGCTTTAGGAACCCCTTATATTTTAATAATATCAAAAAGAATAAACTCTACTAGCAGTTACCTTTTACACCGCCCTTTCAACCCCCTTAAAGTTGCTTCATTATTTATTCCTATTCCCAGTCTATTTATTAATCACAAACTTATATCTCTGATTTACAAATGCTTAAGTCTAGTTCAGAGCTGCCGCTCCTCCTCTAGTTCAGAGCTGCCGCCCATCTCTAATTCACAGATACTATCTCCCTTATAGCCTAAGGATTCACTGCCAGTCCTTTCGAAAGCAGTGCCCGCGAGACCGCTCATAAAATTACTTCAGCTTCTCCTTATCCCTGGCTTCCTGCTTCTTCTTTTCCTCTTTCCCTCTTTAATTATAGCCTTCACTATGCCTCCTCGAGCCCGCATTGACTACTGGGGTGAGCTTGGCCCAGCCCGCGGCCATCAAATAGTCCAGGCCAAGCGCAGATCATGCACCACCAATGAGATCAACTGTTGGCTTTTCTCAGGGAGCGCAAACCAAGACGGCTATGGACAGGCAAGTTTCCTCTCACTCTACTACAAAGCCCAGCTAACCAAGCCAAGGTTCAAGCAAGAAAGAACTCAGTCGTCAACAACCGCTCAGCTCCTCCGACTTCATTCCTCCTCCACAGAGTCTCCTACATGGCTTACAACAATCGAGATACAGTAAATCATGTCATCCACCTCTGCGATAATCGAGTCTGTTTTAACCCTGAACACCTTTGCGCGGAATCCGCTCAGGCAAACAATAGTCGCAAGGGGTGCCCAGGGCCTATTTTCTGTCTAAGCCATGGACATCTTTTGGTAAATGTTTGCAAACACCAGCCACAGTGTATTCGCACCTTAAAAGGGAGAGGTTTTAAAATTAGCTGCTGCTTAGATATCCAAGAAGAGATCAAAGGTACCTCTGGGGATATATTAATAACTTTTAAAAATAATAACTAAAGCTACCTAAGAGCTATAGGCTTAGTAATATGTTTCTTTATTTAGTATAGTAAATATATTAACCTTAGATATTGGAATTTCATTAAACCTCTCTTTAAGTTATTTATTAAAAATAAGGAGTTAAAAAGAGTAATTATAAAAGGGAATATTAAGTAAACTTAATAAACCCTATAGTTTAAGTTATAATTATATATAAATATAAAGAGATATAATAAGAAGAATTATATAATATAAGAATATAAAATATAAATAATAAATTATTAATTATATTTTACTTTTTAAAAATGTAAACTAAATATAAATAAATTTTTAAAAAATTAAGTTTAGTTTTTAATATTATAATTACTTATTTTTACTAAGTATAAAAAATAAACTGCCTAAAAGAAACTAATTATAAAAAAACATTTATATATAGTAATAGCTTTTAATTAATTACTTTATTAGCTTTTTAGAATTTTTTTTAATTTTTTTACTTAGTTTAGGGTTTTTAATACTTCTTAGTTAATTTAGCTTATATTTTACTTTACTTAACTTTAACTTTTTATTTTAAAGTTGTTAATTATAAATTTATAATTTTATTAATTATAAATTTAATTATTTACTTAGTTATTTTACTTAAGTTAAAGTTAAGTTATAGTTATTATTTAAAAGCTTTTATAATAATTATTTTTTTAATAAATAAATATATAATTTTATTAAGTAGTTTTTTAATTTTAAAAGTATTATATATATAATTTATTTTTAAAAATTATTATTACTATTTATAATTTAATAAAATAATTAACTTATTTAGTTTAATTAAGTTTTTAAATTATAAATTATAAAGGTTATATTTATTATTAAAAAGTTTAGTAAAACTATAATAGCTAAGTTAAAAAAAAACTATACCTTAGTTTTTAATTTAAAATCTAAAATAAATTTATAACTTAACTTAATTAATTATAATTAACTAAATTAAACTTTAAGAATTTAGGCTATTAAATATAATTATTAATTAAGGTTTAAAACTAAACTTAAAATATATAAAAAAGCTTAAATAATAAAGTTTAAGTATAATATAAGCTTTAAGCCTGTAATTTATAATTTAATAACTTAATTAAACTAAATAAGTTAATTATTTTATTAAGTTATAAAAAGTAGTAATAATTTTTAAAAATAAATTATATATATAATATTTTTAAAATTAAAAAATTACTTAATGAAATAATATATTATAAAAGTAATAAACCTTTATAATAATTATAAAATAAGTTAATAATTAACTAAAGTTTATTATAAATAACTATAATAAAATTTTAATATTATTAATATTATAAAAAAGGTTTACTAAAGCCTAAAGAATAAATAAAGTAAAAAAAAGTAATTTAAATTAATTATAAAAAAGAAAATATAAATTAATTAGGCTACTATTAAGTAAAAGAATTAGTAAAGTATTACTAATTAATAATTATTAAATAAAAGTTTAATAATAATTATTTTAATCTTAGCTCTTAGGTAATTTATTCTTTATAAAAGTTATATTTATTATTAAAAGGTTTAGTAAAGTTATAATAGCTAGGTTAAAGAAAGGCTATGCCCTAGCCTTTAGTTTAAAATCCAGAATTAATTTATAACTTAACTTAATTAACTATAATTAATTAATTTAAACTTTAAAAATTTAGGTTATAAAGTATAATTAATTAAAGTTTAAGACTAAACTTAAAATATATAAAAAAGCCTAAATAATAAGGTTTAAGTATAATATAATTAGCTTTAAGCCTATAACTTATAATTTAATAACTTAATTAAATTAAATAGGCTAATTATTTTATTAAGTTATAAAAGGCAGTAATAATCCTATTTATAAATAAATTATATATATAATATAAAAGACTACTTAATAAAATAATATATTATAAAAGTAATAAACTTTTATAATAACTATTATAAAATAAGTTAATAACTAACTAAAGTTATAAATAACTATAATAAAATCCTAATATTATTAATATTATAAAGAAAGTCTACTAAAGCCTAAAGAATAAATAAGGCAGAAGAGGGTAACTTAAATTAATTATAAAAAAGAAAATCTCTCCTAGGTATAGAGGATAAACTGCCTAAGAGCTAAGATTGGAATAATTATTATTAAACCTTTATCTAGCAGCTATTGGCTAGCCCAGCTGATCTACGTCTTCTCTTTCGTAGTCAGTTTAGGTTGCCCTCTTCTGCCTTGTTTATTCTTTAGGCTCTGGCAGACCTTCTCTGCGGCGCCAATAGTATTAGGATTGTGAGTTTTCGCAGCAGCAGCTATTATCTTAGCAGTAGTTGCCGTCGGTTTCTTATCGCCTTTAGCCATTGTGGCTGTTTGTGGTAGGTAGGTAGCCTTGGCTGTTTGGCGAAAAGCATTCTTTTGCGAACGCTAATAAGCGCTAGACTTCGGTTGGCCGTTGACTTGTCTTGTAGGTAAGCTACATACTAGTAGTATTTGGGCCTTATGCCAATTACTTGTCACTGACGAACGCCCAAAGTAGTTGTTGCAAGGGTTCGTTGCTTTTGTGTAAGTCTTAATGGTAACAGCTTGCCGCATGCGTGAAGTACATTTAAGGACACGCTGACATTGTATTAACCTAGATAGGGTGCGTTGTCTCGTCGGGTGGTCTTTTGGTAAGTAAATGACGATCCGGATTTCCATAGTGAACAGCTTTTCGCTAACTTTCTCTGCGCGGATCTTGAAAGCGTTGCGTACGCAATCCATTTGCAAGGTAATTATCGGCCACCAGCATATCAGCAATTAGGGCAGTCGCTCATGGGTTACAGCAGGATTATCGCTGCCTTTTATAACCTGACGGAACGATGCAAGTATGCCACAGCACGATGGAGATTCGGAACAAGATCACTAATGCATTTCTGAAGCAGCCTATCTGGTCTGGTTGAGTCATTGAACTATAAGTTGCGGGCTTGAAGCGTAAGTGTACATCTCGGAGCTGTATGAGTTGTTGGACAAAGTGTTAACGTCTGGTACTAAAAGCAGTTGCGTTGTGCTTGAACCTTGTTGTTCGGGCCTTTCTGCGCATGTATGTACGGTCTGTTTCGCTATCCCCTTTGCAAAGGGAACACACGGCATGTACTGATGTGTCTCTTCGAAATTAGTTTGAGTTTGGTCTTGAACCTTGATGCAGGTAACCCCGTACTTGCTACCGAGACGAAGAAACGCCGGCTAATCCGTTTCTCTTCTAGTAGCGGTCATACTTTGTGGCCTGAATCTTCGAGGTTTGACTTGGTCGGCTGTGGCCAATCAGGTTGAGCTACGGATTGATTCTGGATTTTGAACCAAAGGCTGGGGCGTAGCCTTCCTCTGACCTAGCTGTTGCA
>NW_026946505.1:0-6144 GCF_033847375.1 Trichoderma aggressivum f. europaeum | reverse complement strand
ATAACTATTTATAATAGACTTTAGTTAGCTATTAACTTATTTTATAGTAGTTATTATAAGGGTTTATTACTTTTATAATATATTATTTTATTAGGTAGTCTTTTGTATTATATATATAATTTATTTTTAAATAGGATTATTACTGCTTTTTATAACCTAATAGAATAATTAACTTATTTAATTTAGTTAAGTTATTAAATTATAAGTTATAGGCTTAAAGTTAGTTATATTATACTTAAACTTTATTATTTAGGCCTTTTTATATATTTTAAGTTTAGTCTTAAACCTTAATTAGTTATACTTTATAGCCTAAATTTTTAAAATTTAACTTAATTAGCTATAGCTAATTAAATTAAGTTATAAATTAATTTTAGATTTTAAACTAAAGGCTAGGATATAGCTTTTCTTTAACTTAGCTATTACAGCTTTATTAAACTTTTTAATAATAAATATAACCTTTATATTTTAAATTATATACTTAATATAAAAAGTTTTAATAAAAATAAATATAAAAAATAAAATTTATTAATAAAAGTTATAATATTTTATTTACTAAAATATTAATTATTAAATTAATAAATACTTAAACTAAGGCTTAAAAAAATATTAATTATAATAAATACTTTTATTATAATTAAAATTATATTTTTATTTTAGGTTTTTAAATAATTATAAATTATTATTATAATTTATAAAAAAAAACCCTTAATACTAAAATAAACTTTAACTTATATACTAAAATAAATATTATTAATAAAGTTTTTATATAATAATAAGATTTTTAAAAAATATTTTTATTTTTCTTTTACTTTAATATTACTAATATTAATAATATTATTATTTTTTATTATTATACTTAGGAAATTTTAATTATAATAATTAACTTTTAAAAAATAATATATTAATTTACTTAAATTTACCTAGGAATTAATTATAACTTTTACTTTTATAAAACTTTAATTTTTTTAAAAATATTAATTATTAAAAATTTAAGAATATTTATTTATTTTATAAAAAAGTAATAATTTTTCTATTTAGTAAATATTATTAAATTAATTAATATTTTTTAATTTTATTATATTTATAAATAATAAGTATAAATTTTTTTAATTATTATTTTACTTAATAAGTTATTATTTTTAAATAAAAATAAAAAGTTACTTTTATAAAAAGTAATTAATTTTTTACTAAAATTTTAAAAGTATATTAATATTTTTAATAATATTAATTTTAATATTTTACTACTTTATTATAAAATTAATTATATTATTAACTTAGTATTAAATATAAAACCCTTTTATAAAATTATTTACTTTTTTTTTTAAAAAAAAATAAAAAAGTTATATAAATATATTTAAAATAACTTTAATAATAACTAAATTTAATTATTTAAAAACTTTATAAAAACTTTATTTTTTTTTATTTTTAAAAAAAATAAAAAATTATATTTATATATTAACTATTAAAGAGTTAATAAAGTAGTAAAAAAAAATTATTACTTTTTTTCTTTTATATTTAAGATTTTTAATTATATTAATAATATAAAATACTTTATTAAAATTAATATTAAAAATATTTATTATTATATTTATATTAAAGAAAAAAATAAATAAAAAATTATATTTTATATTTATTATAATTATTTTAAATTTTTAGTAATATTAATAAAGCTTATTAATATTTTTATTACTTTTTAATATTATATTTATTAAGTATTATATAAATTACTTAATATTATTTATATAATATACTTTAATAATATTTTTATTTATTTTTAAATTAAGGAAAAATATATTATTTATATTAAATAAATATTAAAGTAATTATAAAAAGTAAAACTTTATATTAAACCCTTTAAGTATAATTTTTATATTAAAAAAGTAAAGTTTTTTAAATTTATTTTATTTACTAAAAAATTCTTTATAAACTTAAATTAAATTAAAATTATTATTATTTAAAAAGCTTTAAAAACTTATTAAAAAGTTTAAGTATTCCTTAAGTTTTATAATTTTTATTATTAATTTATTTAAAATTACTTTAGTATTATAATTCTTTTTACTACTTTAATAAAAAAAATAAAAAATAAGAAAAAATTAAGTAATTTAAAGTTAAACTTTACTAAAACTTAAGTATTTTAATAATTAAAAAATACTTTTTAAATAATATTTTTTTTTAATACTTTAACTTTTTAATACTTATATATATTAAAATAAATATTTTTAAATTTATTATAGTAAAAATTTTATTTTAGCTTAATATTAAAAAGTATTATTACTTTATAGCTTTTTAATTTTAAAAATTTACTAACTTTAAATTAAATTATAAAATTCTTAATTAAAAAATATTTATAATTATAAAATTATTTATATATTAATAATTCCTCTGACCTCGCTGTTATAGCTTTACTGAACCTCTTGATAATAAATATAACCTTCTCTATATATTAATAATATTATATTAAAAAAGTATTAAATTTTATAAAAATTTTATTTAATTATTATAACCTTTAGATATTTATAAAGTAATTAAAATTATTTAAGTATTAGGCTTAATAATATATATATTTTTTCTTTTTTAACTTTATTATTAAATATAAGTTTAAGAAAAGTAATTTTATTAATATATTTTTAAAAAAGCTTAATTATAAAAGTAAATTTTTTATAAATATAAATTTTTTTTTAATTTATAAAAAAGAATAATCTAAGTTTAATTTCTTTATATAAATATATATAAATTTTTTTAAGTAATATTTTATATTTATACTTTTTAATTTAAGTATAATTAAACTTTTTTATTAAAAAAAAAATTTAAAGCTATAATAAGCTAAGCTCTTATATAGTAATTAATAAGGGGGTATAATATTTTTATTACGCAGGTATAATTTTATATAAATATAACTTTTCTCTTTTTATTATTAACTAAAAAAAAATATTAGCTTAAATAATATTCTACTGCTTTTACTTTAAGTATTAATACTTTATTTTTATTACCTTTTTAATTTATAAATTAAAAAAATATATTAATATATTTAGCTTTTTATTTTATAAATTAAAATAGTATTACTATTTCTTTAATTTATAAATTAAAAACACCTATAATAGTTTTTCTTTTATTAACTATATTATTATTTTTATTATAATAACTAAACTTTTATATATTAACTTTAAATAAGCTAAATAATAATATAACCTAAGTTTTAGTAATTAATTATAATAAAAGTTAAAGTTATAAAAGCTATTTTTAAAATATTAATTATACCTAAGAATAATATAATAAATTATAGGCCTAAGTTATTAAAATAAGCCCTAGGAGTAATTATATTAAACTTATAAATAACTAGCCTTTATTAATAATTTAGCCCTAAGTATTAGCTAATTTTATAAATTTAATAATTATAATATACTTAATAACCTTTTTATTATATATTTATAATAGTTTTTAATTTTATTACTTTTTTATAAAGGTTAAAGGTTATATTTATTATTAAGAGGTTCAGTAAAGCTGCAACAGCTAGGTTAAAGAAAAGCTACGCCCCAGCCTTTAATTTAAAATCCAGAATTAATCCGTAGCTTAACCTAATTAGCTATAGCTAACTAAGTTAAACTTTAAAAATTTAGGCTATAAAGTATAATTAATTAAGGTTTAAAACTAAACTTAAAATATATAAAAAAGCCTAAATAATAAGGTTTAAGCATAACGCAAGCTTTAAGCCTGTAACTTATAGTTTAATAACTTAATTAGACTAGATAAGCTAATCGTTCTGTTAGGTTATAAAAGGTAGTAATAATCCTGCTTGTAAATAGATTATATACACAACGCTTTTAAGATTAAAAAACCACCCGACGAGATAACACACCCTATACAAAGGCAATAAACCCTTATAATAACTACTATAAACAGCCATAATAGCTAAAGGTAATAAAAAACCAACAGCAACTACTGCTAAAATAATAACTACTACTGTAAAAACTTATAATCCTAATACTATTAGTACTATAGAAAAAGTTTACTAGAGCCTAAAGAATAAATAAGGCAGAAGAGGGCAACCTAAACTAACTATAAAAGAGAAAATATAGATCAGCTGGGCTATTACTAAGTAAAAGAATTAGTAAAGCACTAGCCAATAGCTACTAGATAAAAGTTTAATAATAATTATTCTAATCTTAGCTCTTAGGTAGTTTATTTTTTATACCTAGGAGAAATTACTTTTTTATAATTTATAAAATATTTATAAACTTTTTTAAAACTTTTATTTTAATTATAATATATATTTTAATAATAACTTTTTTTATAAATAATTATAAAATTAATAAATAAAAATACTTATATTAAGCCTAAAGCTTAATATATTTACTTTTTTTTTCCTTAAGCTAAAATTATTACTTTTTATTAATTAATTATTAATAAAAATAATAAAAAAGTTTAAATTTATTATAAATATTATATAAAAAATAATTAATAAAAGTTAAAAGTTAATTATAAATTTTACTTAATTATATAAATATATATAAATATAATAAAAAAAATAAAATTAATTACCTTTAAGCTTAAAAATATATAACTCCCTTTTATTATATTTATTATTATATTTATTATATATATAATTACCTTAAGTATTACTAATATTAATTAATATAAGTTTATTTTTTATTTAATAATTTATATTACTAACCCCTAAAGTAATTTTAAATTTATTTATTCTTAGTAAACTAACTTTATTAATTAAAGTTTTATATAATATAGTAAATATATTTATAAAAGAAAATAAATTTATAATTATTTAATAAAATATATACTTTTATAAAAGTTAATAATTAAGGTATTTTTTTTAATATAATTAATTTAAGTAGCCTTAGGTTTTTAAAGGTATTAATTTTTAAACTTAGAAATTATAAAAATATAAGTATAAGTAAATAATTATTACTAAAGCTTTAAAGAAAAACAAATAACTCCTTAGGTAATATAATAATTTAAAATATAATTATTATATAGGTTTTAAAAAAAAAGGTTATTAAAGTAAAAAGCTTAATATTTTACTAATAAGTAATAATTACTATTTATAGCTTAGCTAAGGATAACTTATTAAGTAAGTTATTATAATTTAATAACTTTTATTAAGTTAATTACCCTATTGCGTAAAAGATATTATTTTTAGTATTATAGTTTTATAATTTTAAAAAATAAATTTCTTTTTAGTATTATTAGATTTTAATATCCTAAAATTAATTCTACTTTATTATTTTTTATAAGTTTATTAAATAATAATAATTACTTATAAGTTTATTAAATAGTAATAATTACTTAGTTATATTAAAAATATAGCTTAACTTAAAATTTATAAAGTCTAAGGGTATTTATTATATTATTAACTTTATTAATTATTTAGTTAAGGGAAAGTATAATTTTTATATTAATATTATTTAAGTATTTTTAATAAAGCTTATATATACTTTTAACTAATTTAATAGCTTAATATTTTTATTATAGTATTTTTAATTTATTTAAGGAGTTACCTCTTAAGTTAATATTTTACTATAGCTATAGTAAAGTTATTAATTAAGGATAGTAGTAAGTTTAAAGCTATTAAGAATATTATAAAATTAGTAATTAAAGTTAAGTTTATAAATAAAAATATTAAGCTATTAGTAAATAATAATAAAGAAATATTATTAAAAAGTAATACTATTATAAAGTTATTATTAATACTAAAGGAATTTTTAGTAAATAAGCTAGCTATATTATTACTAAGTAATATAATAGTTAATTATAATATTATATTACTACTCTTTCTTTTTTAATTTTTTTAAAAAGCTTTATAATAAAAATAGTATTTAATAATAAAATTATTAATTTTAAGTAATTTAAAAATAATTATAAAGTAAGCTTAAAAGATTTTTAGTTTTTTTTTTTAAATAAATAATTATAAGGAATATATAATATACTTAACTTACCTTTATATTAAAGTTTTTATAAACTTAATAATTACTTAGGGCTTTAAGGGCTAATTCCTTTTTAATAAATTTACTATTTTAAATTAACTTAAAGTATTATTCTTAATCTTCTATAGTTATATTAACAGCCTGCTTTTAGTAAGCCTTAATAACTTTTATAATACATAAATAATATATATAGTTTTATATAATA
>NW_026946504.1:0-6171 GCF_033847375.1 Trichoderma aggressivum f. europaeum | reverse complement strand
ATAAAGAAAGTTTACTAAAGCCTAAAGAATAAATAAAGTAAAAAAGGGTAACTTAAATTAATTATAAAAGAGAAAATATAAATTAGCTAGGCTATTAGCTAATAGCTACTAAATAAAGGTTTAATAATAATTATTTTAATCTTAGCTCTTAAGTAGTTTATTTTTTATACTTAGGAGAAATTAAAAATATTATAAATATAATAATAAAAAAAAATTTTTTTTTAATTTTTAAATTTAAAATAATAAAAATATTATTAAAATTTATAAATTTATTAAAAAAGCTTTATTTAAGAAATTAATTATTTAACTTTTATTATATATATAATTTATTAAATTTTCTTTTTTATATAAGCTTATAAAAGCTTTTTTAATAATAAATTATAAAAATAATTTTTTTTTTTATATTTTAAAAATTTTATTATTTTATTATTTTATTTTATTTTATAAAGTAAAAAAAAACTTTTTATAAAAAAATAAAGTTTTTTATTTTTTTAAAATATAAAAAAAGTATTTTTTTAATAAATTTAAGTAAATATAAAATTTTTATAAAAATTAATATTTTTTTTATTTTATAATTTTTAAAAAATTAAAAATTATAAAATTTTAATATATTACTTTTTATAATAAATAATTACTTTATTTTTTAAAATAATTTTAATTATTATTATATTATTATTAATAAATTTTATTTTATTTATTTAAGTATTATTTTTAAATTATTTAAGTATTATTATTTATATTATTTAAGCTAAATAAAATTTTAATAAATTTTTTTTTAAATTTCCTAAGAGTATTATTAAAAACTTAATATAAATTACTAAGTTATTTATTATATTTTTATAAATTAATATTAATAATTATTTAATAAATATTTTTAATTTTAATTTTACTTTTATTACTTTAAAAAAAATTATTAATATATTACTTATATAATTTAATAATATTAATAAATTTTATTTTACTTAATACTTTTTTTAATAATTACTTTTACTTATATTATAATTTTTATAAATTTTTTAATTTAGTAATAATAATTTTAATTATTACTTAATTTTATTAAATATAAATAAACTTAAAATTTAAGTTTAGTAAAAGTAATTATATAAGAGGTATATTTTTAATAAAGTTATTTATATTTTACTTTTCTTATATATAGGGTTTAATTATACTTAAGTAAGTAATTATTATATTTATTACTTAAGTAATTAAAAAAAAGGCTTAAGAATTATTATAAAATATAAAGTAAATAAGTTAAGTAAATAATAAAAAGTAAGTATATTAATAATATAAGACTTAAACTTATAAAGTATATATATAATAATTATTTCTCTTAAGTATAAAAAATAAACTACTTAAAAGAAACTAATTATAAAAAAGCCTTTATATATAATTACTTTATTAACTTTTTTAATAATTTTCTTAATCCCTTTACTTAGCTTAGGGTTTTTAGTACCCTTTAGCTAATATAATTTATACTTTACTTTATTTAGCTTTAGTTTTTTTTTTTTAAAGTTTTTAATTATAAGTTTATAATTTTATTAATTATAAATTTAGTTATTTACTTAGCTATTTTACTTAAGTTAAGGTTAAGTTATAGCTATTACTTAAGAGCTTTTATAATAGTTATTTTTTTTAATAAGTAAATATATAGTTTTATTAAGTAGTTTTTTAATTTTAAAAGTATTATATATATAATTTATTTTTAAAAATTATTACTACTTTTTATAACTTAATAAAATAATCCTATTTAGTTTAATTAAGTTATTAAACTATAAGTTATAAACTTAAAGTTTATATTATACTTAAACTTTATTATTTAAGCTTTTTTATATATTTTAAGTTTAATTTTAAACCTTAATTAGTTATATTTTATAGCCTAAATTTTTAAAGTTTAATTTAGTTAATTATAGTTAATTAAGTTAAGCTATAAATTAATTTTAGATTTAAACTAAAGGCTAGGGTATAGTTTTCCTTTAACTTAGCTATTATAGCTTTACTAAACCTCTTAATAATAAATATAACCTTTATAGTAATTATATAGAGACTTAGCTATAATACCCTAGTATTATATATATAATTATAATACCTCTGAAATTTTATTATAATTATAACTTTAACTTAAAGGCTTTTTTTCTTTATAAAAGGCTCTAGGTGCTTAATACTTAGCTTAGGGTTTTAATACCCTTTAGTTAATTTAATTTATATTTTACTTTATTTAGCTTTAGTTTTTTCTTTTTTTAAGTTTTAAATTATGAATTTATGATTTTAATTATAAATTTAATTATTTACTTAGTTATTTTACTTAAGTTAAGGTTAAGTTATAGCTATTACTTAGAAGCTTTTATAATAATTATTTTTTTACTTAATTAAGGTATATAGTTTTATTAAATAGTTTTTTATATTATATATAATTTATTTTTAAGAATTATTACCACTTTTTAGTAATTTAAATTTTATAATTTAGGCTATTATAACTTTTTTATTTTTTGAAAAAAGTATTTTTATATTATTTTTTATATTATTTTATAACTTTAACTTAGCAAAAATATAAGTTTAATTTTACTTATACCTCTTTTCTCTTTTCTTACCTAGGAATAATACTATATTATAAATAAAATACTTACTTAATCTTAGAGTTAACCCACAGGCGAATTTTACAAGGTAATATAGTATTTTATTAAAGGTGCTAAGGCAGAGTGGATGTTCCTTTATGACGCTAAGCCAATCAAAACATAAGAATAAGGAGGGGCACTTATTGGCACTCTCTGCTTAGCAGTCACCTGCCTAATACAGGGGATTACAGCGCTGAAATTGTTATGGTGCAAGTCAAGAAAGGTACTTTAGTGCTAACAAAGAATCTATACAAAAGTTCTGCCTTAGCACCTTCACTAAGATACTACTGAATTACCTCGGAAGATTCGCCTGTGGATCTCCCCAGTATTAAACCCTAGTAACTGCTTCATTAGGAAAACGATCCATAGGCGAATTTTGCGAGGTAATACGGTATTATTTATCCCAGGGACCCTTGTCAAAAGACTCACCGAAGGTTCGGTCCTGCTGACTCATAAGAAGTATATAAGCATCATGCCCACCGTCCAAGAGCTTTATGGTGGAAATCAAGACCAGTCTTAGAGTAAAGTCAGCTCATTGAAACTCCATTTGTGTCAAGTCAAATTTGAGAAGATAATAGGTCGGCCTTGCAGAATGAAGTCTACGACTGCAGTTATCGCGACTGTCCTTGGTGCCAGCCTTGGTAAGATTCCTCGTATCCAACTTAAGTGACTTGCGATTAACGTTAGGCAATGCAGGATCCTCCCATTCTACGCGTATCCCGACAGCCCTCGAAGGGCACATTCGCACTCCTCCTAACCAGGACTGCCCTCACGCAGTACAATGGACTAGCCCCGGTCGAGATTATGTTCAAAGGTTACCCAGATGGTTCATTAAGTGGACCACCAACCAGGTTTACCAAGCCTTGTTCAGTGACTACGAGCAGTCCTACATTCGAGAGACAAGCGGCCAAATCTTGGATGTAGGCAGCTTTTTCAACTTGACTCTGCCGGCGGGATCTGCTATCCAAAGCATTGCGGGGATAAACACGCCCATATTGAATGACGATAACAGCTACCAGTTGTCCATTAACAACAGTCCATCTGGTAACACATTTTCCGTCTTTGGGTATGGATACGACTCATTTGGGGCTTGGGCTCTCGTTTCTGAGACGCCATACACGACACCCGCCATTCCGGGCGGCTTTGATATCCTTTCCGCATCATTGGATGGCCCTGAAAATGCCACTGTTTCACTGATCCGCGAAGCTGTTCAAGCTCTGAACTGTGACGTTCTGACTGGATTTCTTCAAACTCTTAACACCTTGAAGACTGATGACGCTCGCAAGGGTGACCCGCCATTCCAGTGCGATGCCAACTGCATTGCAAATATACCGCCTCAGTAATGATACGCTTTAGACGTATTATATCAAACTATATGTTACGACCTAACGCATTTATGGTCGGAACGCAAGGCTTACAGGGTAAGCCTACGGAATAACTATGGCCCGCTGCATCCAATGATAAAGTGTCTCACGGAACTCGCAGTTAGACCACAGAGAGACGACCACCCAAAAGGGAAAGATCTCACTTGCGATGTCATGAGACTTAAGTGAGACCTCACATATATATACACTTCAACACACTCATTTAGAATACTTAGATAGTCAGTTGTTAACAAAGTATCAAGACTGAACATAAGTTATTATTCTATTACAGCCTTACGCACTTAGTAATTATTACAACAAAAAAACAGACCCATTAGTTACCTAACGAGTTATTAGTTATTATATTCTTCACACACCCCCTAGTTTAAGAGGAAGACTTAGCTATTCTAAGGATCTAAGTAAACTAAGCGTATTTAAAGGTCCCTAATAGGCGCATGGGACTGTGTAACCGCACAGGACCCTTAGTTAGCAAAAGCCTGCTATAATAACCGCTGTAATTTCCTTCTAGCTGCCCGCTATAGCTATCTTTTTTATAACCCTATACGCTATTATAAATTTAAATACCTCTTTTCCTCCTAAGTAAATTTATTAATTTAAAAATAACCTAGAGCTTAATTTAGATTATTACGCAGTAATTAGTAATTATAAGTAAATTATTTAAAAGTTTAATTATATTAAATATACTACTTAATAAAAAATATTATATTTATATTACTAATATTATAAAAGCTACTAGTTTTTAATTAATCTTATAGAATATTATAATAATAATTAAACTATTTAATACTAAATAAAAGCTTAATTTTACACCTATAACTACTTAACTAAGCCCGGCCTATAGCTAAGCTAGCTGCTAAGTTAATAGCAGTTATAGTACTTACTAAGCTTAGTAAAAAGTAAGCTATAGCAGTGGGAAGAGTAGCTAGAGGTATTAGAAGGGTTATAGTAGCTGCTAAAAGAGAAGGATTTAGAAGGGAAATTAAAAAAGCAGTTAGAAAGAGAGCTAGAAAAAGAGCTAGGAGAGGGAGAGTTAGGAGAGGGAGAGTTAGGAGAGGGAGAGCTAGAAGAGGGGCCTGGGTAATTAAAAAAGCAGCTGCCTACTTATAGTAAATACTATTTAAAAGGCTATAGAAAAGGTGTTAAAAAGTATATATTATAAAATAGAAGTAGTAGCCTAATAGTTATAGTGGGTAGCTAGAAAGAAATTACAGTAGTTATTATAGCGGGCTTTTGCTAACTAAGGGTCCTGTGCGGTTGTATGGTCCCGTGCGCCTATTGGGGACTGTATTTAAACTTTCTAACTAAGTACTTTTTACTAGAATTTAAATACCTTTTTTATTATTAAACCTTTTTATATATTCCCAATAGGCTAAAGTATATTTAAACTATAGACCTTTATAGTAATTTTAAATAAAAGTTATAGGCTAAGGCTTAATTATATACTACTAAACTAATTAGTATCTTAGGCTTATAATTAATATTAAAAAAATAGATTTATTAATTACATAATGAGTTATTAGTTATTATATTCTTAATAATAATTATATTACTTAAAGTTACTTTTTATTTTCTTTACTAATATAAACCCTTTGATTTAGTTTATTACCTTAGAAATTGGAATTATATTTTAGGATATAAATTAAAATATTATAGTTACTTTAGGGAATAATAACTTAACTTAATAATCTTAAGATTATACTTACTAATGAAAATATAAATATAATATATTTTAATAATTAAGTTATAATATTAATAAATAAAATTAATAAAATTGAATTATTTTTATATAATTCTTTTTAAATTATAAAGGAATTTATAATAATATTAATAATTAAAATTTATAATAATTAACTAAGTAATTTAAAAATAAATAAAAAAGTTTAAATTAAGTTTTTATATATTTATATATTAATATTAAGCTTATTTATAAAGGTTATATTTATTATTAAAAGGTTTAGTAAAATTATAATAATTAAGTTAAAAAAAAACTATATTTTAGCCTTTAGTTTAAAATCTAAAATTAATTTATAATTTAACTTAATTAATTATAATTAATTAAGTTAAACCTTAGAAATTTAAGCTATAAAATATAATTATTATTATATTAAAATTTAAGACTAAACTTAAATATATATATATATATATATATATATATATAAAAGCCTAAATAATAA
>NW_026946503.1:605-6192 GCF_033847375.1 Trichoderma aggressivum f. europaeum | reverse complement strand
AGATTAAGATAGGTTTAAAGATATTTTAAAAAGTTTAGATATATAAAGAGAATTATAGTTATATAGTTATTATTATTATACTATATTTAACTTTAGAATCTCTTACTTCCTAGTTAATTAACTAAGGCGTAAATTAAACTCTGCCCTTTATATATCTTTTATTTACTATATATAATTTTATTATAGATATTTTACTATATTATAAGATTATTACTATTTTAATATAAATAAGTTTAAATTTCCTTTAAAGCTATATTAATATTTACTAGCTTTTTAATATATAAATATTAGTTTACTTTAAGTTTATAAAGGACTAAATAAGTAGATAAATATAGACTTTATTAATAATTATATATTAAAAATTAAATATTTTAATAATATTATATACTCTAGACTATACTATTTAAAGACTCCTTTATAGTAATTAAGAATAAATAGCTAGTTTTACGCATAATTATCTTTTAAATATACTTTTCTCCTTCTATAATACTTAAAGGCTGCTAGAATTAATTATATTTATATATAATAGTAAGCTTACTACTTTATTCCTTTATAATTCTGCCTATTATAAATATATAATTTTAATCTACTGCCTAAGTATTAATAAACTTAAATAGCTCCTTACGTAAGCTATATTACTACTTTAGAGGGAGGTAGTTATTAAGAAAATTATATTACTACCCTAGAGGGAGATAGTTATTAGGAAAATTAATTATAGTAATAGTATTAGAATATTAAGTATAAATTTAACTTTAAAAATACTAAAGAAATACTTTATAATTTCTCTTTTTTACTTTATATTTTAACTACTATTTTTATTAACTAAAGATAAATAAATAAATAAAATAAAGTATATATACCTATATATATATTACCTATTTAAACTACTCAGGGGGTCTTAAAAATAACTACTGTCCCTGACTTAGCTCTACTAAGTCGGGGGGGGTTATTAATTAGCAAAAGGTTTATTAATTTACAAAAGAAAAAAAAATATATAAATTAAAGTATAACTGCTATATAAATAAAGGTACCTTGTTTTAAATTAATAAATTTAATAATTTTATAATAATCTAACGTAACTATAAATAAAGTATAGCTAGTATAATAAAAAAAATATAATATTACGCTCTAAGTCTAAGTAAGTTTATTAGTATTATTTTCTTTGCTGCCGCCTTTTTTCTTATTACTGCCGCCTTTTTTATAACCTTTTTCCTTATTGCCTTTAAATTTAATAGCCCTAAACTTAAAAGCTAGCTCTTTAAAGCTATATTTATTTATAATATTAATACTATTAGCTTTAAGAGATAACTCCTTATAATTAACTGCCTATTATTTAACTTTTAATACTATATAGTTAATAGCTTCTTTAATAGTTTTTATATTATAGTTTATTAACTAAGGCTATAGCACTAGTAGCTTTTAGCTATTATAAAAATAGCCTTAAAAATAAAGCTTATAATAAAAATAATAGTAATTATAAATTTATTTACTATTATTTAATAAGGTATAATAGTTTTCCCTAGACTATTTATTAAGTATAGCGCCTAATAAGTCTATAGGATCCTATAGATTTAATTTTATAAAATCCTATAGAAATTATATAAGTATTATAATATATATAACACTATATTATATAAAATAATATAATATAATATAATAATATACTTTAGTATAAAATAATATAATTTTTACTATATATACTTTATTATAAATAACTTTAATTTATATATATCTCTTTTTTTAATACTTCTCCTTTTTTAAAACTTAGCTTTTTTTAAATACTTTTCTTTCTCTAGAACTTAGCCTTTTTTAATACTTTTTCTTCTTTAAAATTTAGCTTTTTTTAATATTTTTTCTCTTTTAGAATTTAGCTTTTTTTAATACCTTTCCTTCTTTAGATCTTAGCTTTCTCTAGCGCCCTTTTTTTCCTTTAGTGCCCTTTTTCTCTAGTGCTTTTTTCTTCTAATACTCTTTTTCTCTAGCGCTCTTTTTCTTTAGTATTTTTTTCTTTTTTTAATACTTTTTTATAAATAAACTTTAAGTTTAAATATAAAAAGTTAATAGTAGTATTAAGGAGTAAAAAACTTAGGTCTCTAGGGCTTTTTTATAAATAAACTTTAGGTTTAAATATAAAAAGTTAATAGTAATATTAAGAAGTAAAAAACTTAAGTTTTTAAAGCTTTTTTATAAATAAACTTTAGGTTTAAATATAAGGATTTAATAATAATATTAAAAAGTAAAAAACTTAAATCTCTAGGGCTTTTTTATAAATAAACTTTAGGTTTAAATATAAGAAGTTAATAATAATACTAAAGAGTAAAAAACTTAGGTTTTTAAAGTCTTTCTTTTTTTTTAATATTAGTTATAATTTTAGGTTTCTCTAAGAGTTTATTTTCTTTTTTTACTATTATTTCTAAAGGTTTAAAATAATAAGCTTATTTACTTTTAGTAAGTATTTTTTATTTAGTCTAAAGTTAATACCTTCCTTTACTACTATCTCTAAGGGTCTAGAATAACGCTTTCCTTTACTACTATTTCTAAGGGTCTAGAATAATAAGCTTATTTACTCTTAGTAAATATCTTTTATTTAATTTAAAGTTAATACTTTTTTTTACTACTATCTCTAAAGGTTTAAAATAATAAGCTTATTTATTTTTAGTAAGTAGCTTTTATTTAATTTAAAGTTAATAATACCCTTTTTCTCTAGTGCCCTTTTTCTTTAATACTCTTTTTCTCTAATGCCTTTTTTCTTTAATACTTTTTTTCTTTAGTACTTTTTTTCTCTAGTGTTTTTTTTTTTAGTATTTTCTTATTCCTTTTTAAAAAGTAAATAAACTTTATATTTAAATATACTTAATAATAGTAGTAGTAGTAGTAGTAATAGTAATAATAGTAGTAATAGTAATAATAGTAGTAGTAGTAGTAGTAGTAGTAGTAGTAGTAGTAGTAGTAGTAGTAGTAGTAGTAGTAGTAGTAGTAGTAATAGTAGTAGTAGTAGTAATAATAGCTAGCTTTTGCTATATATAGTAAATATTTTAATAAAAAAAATAAAGTTTAGGTATATTAATAACTAAAATTAATTATATTTTATATTAAGAAGGGTTTATAATATATTATAATTTAAAAGTAAATTATTAATTATAAATATAAAAAATAATTAATAACTTTTTAATAAAGTAAGGCTTTATTTATATTACTAAGATTATTATATATATCTTATAATTAAAGCCTTTTTTTTATAGTTTATAAATAAGATTTTAGAATTTTTTTATAATTTATAAATATATAAGGTTTTAAAATTTTATAATTTATAAACTAAGTAAAACTTTAGGGATTTTTTATAATTTATAAATATATAAGGCTTTAGAATTTTATAACTTATAAGCTAAGTAAGGCTTTAGGGATTTTTTATAATTTATAAATATATAAGGCTTTAGGGATTTTTTATAGCTTATAAATATATAAGGCTTTAGAATTTTATAGCTTATAGGCTAAGTAAGGCTTTAAGGATTTTATAATTTATAAATATATAAGACTTTAGGGATTTAATATTTAAAAATTAAAAAGTTAAAGATAATAAAAATAAAAAAGGAGAAAAAAAGCTAAGAAAAAGTAATTAATTAAAATATTTTTATTAATAAAAGTAAAAGTATTTTATTTAGAATTTTCTTTTTTTATTTTTTTAAAAAACTATATTTTTTATTTACTTATATTAATTTATTTATATATAAATTCTATTATTAATAACTATTTTCCTTAACTTTTTTCTAAATTAGCGCTATACTTTATTTTTAGTTTTTTATTAAATTATTTTTTAGCTATTTTACTATAGCTTAAATTATTTTTTTATTTTCTTTATTAAACTAATTTATATATATATTTATTTTTTTCTTAGTTTAATTTTTTTATAAATATAAAATTATATAATATTTACTTATTTTTTTATAATTTAAATATTAAATATATATTTTCTTAAAATAAAATAATAGTAAATATATAATTTTATAATATAATTAATTAATTTTTTTACTTTTAGTAAATTAAGTATTATACTAAACTTATTTTAAAATTATATATTATTAATATATAACTTTAGGAGAATTATACTTATACTATTACTTTTATATTTAATTTACTATATATATTAACTTTATTAACTTAATTAGCTTAATTAATATTATTTTTATTAACTAAATTATTATTTTAATTAATTTTATAAGTTTTACTATTATAATTAATATTAACTATACTTAAGTTATAATAATTAAATTTAAAAACTTTTTATATTTTTATAAATATATTTTTAATAATTTAATATACTTAGGCTAATAATATTTAATATATTAAAGTATTACTTTTTTTTACTTTTTAATATACTTAAATATACTTAGCTTTTATTATATACTTAACTAAGGGATATTAAACTTCTTAAGTAGTTTTATATTTTTAATTATATTAAGCTTAATTAAATATATTAGCTTTTTAAAATATTAAAAATATTAATATAAATAAAAATATAATAATTAAAAAATTTAATTTTACTTTTATAAAATTTATAATTAATAAATATAAAGTAAATTATAAAATTTTATAAAAAATTTAATATAAGTAATTAAAAATAAAAAATCTTTTTTTTTATAAAAAATATTATTATTTATTAATTTTATATATTACTTTATATAAAACCTAGTTATATATATTAAAATATAAATTATTAAAAAATTTAATTAATATATTAATTTACTATTTAACTTAATTAATTTATAATTTTAATAATTAATTAAGTAATATTTATTATATAATTTATTATACTTTAAAAAAATTTAATATAAATTTCTTAAGGTAAGATTTAAGTAGTAAATAAATACTTTTAATATAAAATATAACTATATTACTAAAATATATATATTAATTAACCTAGACTTTAATAATTTTTTTTATATAACTTTAGTTATATTATTTTAATATAAGTAACTTTATTTATATAATATTAAATATATTATTATTATTATATTATAATTTATTGTAAAAAATTTTATTAAAAAGCTAATAATAAAAAACTAAAAATTATAAAATATATTTTATTTCTTAAATAATATTTTTTTATTAATATAAAAGTAATTAAGTATTTTTATATTATAAAAATTAATTAATAATATTATAAAATTACTTTATTAATATATTAAATATAAAGTAATAATTATATTAATAAAATTTTTTTTTTAATAATATTTATATAAGTAATATATTAATTTATTAATATTATAAATAAATATTTTATATTATAAATTTTATAAATAAACTAAAGCTAATTTATTACTTAAAAATATTTTTTTTTTAACTTTTTATTAAAAAATATAAATATAATATAAAAAAATTATTAATAAATATTAATATTAATTAAATAAAAAAATATTTAATATTTATTAATTTTATAAATATAATTTAATAATAGTAAATTAAAATATATTTAAAAATAATTTAATAACTTTAAATAAGTAAATAAAATAGTAATTATATAATTATTATTATTAAATTAAATTTAATTATAATATTCCTTACTTTTTAATTAATTAATTAAAGTATA
>NW_026946503.1:0-398 GCF_033847375.1 Trichoderma aggressivum f. europaeum | reverse complement strand
TAAGTAAATAAATATAAACTTAGTAAATAATTATATATTTAAAAACTTTTTTATATATATTAAAAATTAATAATTAATATTATATATAAAAGTTTTTTAAATATACTTTTTTAAAATATTTAAAAACTACTTAAATTAATTATATATATATATATTATAATATACTTATTACTTAATTTTTTTATAAATTTATTTATTATAAATATATAACTTTAATTTATTACTTAAGTATTAATAAACTTAAAGAGTTTTTTATATAAGTTATATTATTAATTTAAAAAAAATTATTATTAAAAAATTATTTTATTATAATAATAATATAAAGTATTATATATTTTTATAATATTAAAAATAAATTAAAATATATATAATTTAAATTAATATAAAGGTTATATTTA
>NW_026946502.1:0-6221 GCF_033847375.1 Trichoderma aggressivum f. europaeum | reverse complement strand
TTATTAATAAGTATTAACGCTAATTATATTAAAAAAAGGTATATAATATTTATTAATTTTATAAATATAATTTAATAATAAAAAATTAAAATAAGTTTAAAAATATATTAAAAAGTTTAAGTATATAAAAAAAATAGTAATTATATAGTTATTATTATTATACTATATTTAACTTTAAAATTCCTTACTTCTTAGTTAATTAACTAAGGTATAAATTAAACTCTGCCTTTTATATACCTCTTATTTACTATATATAATCTTATTATAAATATCTTATTATATTATAAAATTATTACTATTATTTTAATATAAATAAGTTTAAATTTCCTTTAAAGCTATATTAATATTTACTAACTTTTTAATATATAAATATTTATTTATTTTAATTTTATAAAGAATAAGATAAATAAATAAATATAAACTTAGTTAATAATTATATATTAAAAACTAAATATTTTAATAATACTATATACTTTAGACTATATTATTTAAAAACTACTTTATTATTATTAAAAATTAATAACTAGTGCTATATATAATTATTTTTTAAATATACTTATTTTCTTTTATAATACTTAAAAGCTATTAAAATTAATTATACTTATATATAATAATAAGCTTACTACTTTATTTTTTTATAATTCTGCCTATTATAAATATATAACCTTAATCTACTACTTAAGTATTAATAAACTTAAATAACTCCTTACGTAAGCTATATTACTACTTTAGAGGGAGGTAATTATTAAGAAACTACTTAGTATTAAGAAAATACTTAATTATAATAATAATATTAAAATATTAAGTATAAATTTAATTTTAAATATACTAAAAAAATAATTTCTTTTTTTTATTTTACTTATAAGTATATATTTTAACTACTACTTTTATTAACTAAAGATAATTAAGTAAATAAAATATATAAAGTATATATACTTATATATATATATTACTTTATATTTAACCCTTATATTTATTACTACCTTATATATTCTTTATTAAAAGTTTATTAATATTTTAAGCTTTTATTCTTACTAATACTTTTATTTTTACTAATATATCTCTTATTTATAATTTTATAATTATTAATATTTTATATTAACTAAATTTTTTAATATATATAAATATAAATTTAAAAATAACTTAGTAATTTTAGTTACTATTATATATAAAAAAACTAAAATATAAGTAAACTTCCTTAATTTACTTATACTAAATAAGGAATATAAAGTTCTTTTAGTAGCCCTTAAGTTATTAAAAAAATATAAAAAATTAAAAAAGTATAAAAATAATTTTAAAAATTAAAAAGTAAAGTAAATTAAGTTAAGCTATAATAAAAGGATAATACTTCCTTAAAACTTAATACTTAATAATTATTTAATAAATATAATAAAGGAAATAATAATAACCCTTAATATTATTTTAGTAATATATTTTACTTAGCTATAGAAGTATAGCCTAGCCCTTAATAATTCTTTAAGAAAAAAAAAACTAACTTAAACTTAAATAAAAAAAATAATATAAAAAAGGGTTTTAAAAAATAATATAAAGTAATAGCTATATATATATAAGCAGCAGAAGTAGTAGCTATATATATATAAGTAGTAGAAGTAATAGTTATATATATATAAGTAGTAAAAGTAGTAGTTATATATATATAAGTAGTAGAAGTAAAAGTAGTAATATAACCTAAAAATACCTACTAAAATCTAAAAGTTAGTTTTAAAAAAGAGGTTAAAGCTATATTATAATTCTTTTAATAAAATATTTAATATAATAAATAATTACTTTAAATTATAATAGATTATATAATAAGGATATATATAATTAGGGGGTTAAAGAATAAGTATAAAGTATTAGTTATTTAAATAATATACCCATTAACCTAGCAGGGCTAGGAACAGCAGGTAGTTTATATTTAAATACTATTAATTAATATATTATAATTTACTTATTTTCTAATATAGTTATTAATTTAATAAGGTTAAAGGCAGTAGTATAATTTAAAATAGTAATATAATATAGCTAAGATTATAAATATAATTATTATTTTAGTAAAGCTAAGTACAGTAGTATAGTTTTTAATTACTTATAAATAAATTCCCTAAGGTTATATAATAATAAAAATATATATTAATAAATAACTATTATAATATAACTTTATAAAACCTTAATTTTTTTATTTTTTTATTTTTTTAATTAAGGGATTTAAATATATTTAATTTAAATTTTTTTAAATTAGGATTTTTTTAAATTAAGATAACTAAGGATAATAAGGGATTTAGATCTAAAGTAAGGATAAGGGATTTAAATATATAAAGTAAGCTAAAGTTTTATAATTTAAGAAAATAAGTAATAAATAATATAATTAATATATAAAAATATAATAAAATAACTAAAGTAATAATAATAAAATTATATTTCTTTTTTTATTATTAATACCTTATAAAATATATATATATATAATTAATAATAATTTTTTATATTTTATAAACTTTTTTCTAAGTTAGTATAATATATAAATAACTTAATTTAAGTAACTTAAAGCTTAAATTAAGTAATTTAAGTATTATAATAATTATATATCCTTTTTAAAGCTTAAAGCTTAAAACTTAATTTAAGTAATTTAAGTATTATAATATAGTATAATTATATATTTTTTTTAAAAATAAAACTTAAATTAAGTAATTTAAGTATTATAATAATAATATAATTATATATTTTTTTTAAAAGTAAAACTTAAATTAAGTAATTTAAATATTATAATATAATATAATTATATATTTTTTTTAAAAGTAAAGCTTAAATTAAGCTATTTAAGTATTATAATAATATATATAATCTTTAAGCTTAAAGCTTAAAGCTTAATTTAAGTAATTTAAGTATTAAGTAATTTAAATATTAAGTAATTTAAGTATTATAATAATATATATAACTTTTAAGCTTAAAGCTTAAAGCTTAAATTAAGCTATTTAAGTATTATAATAATATATATAATTTTTAAGTATAAGACTTAAATTAGTTTATTAAAATTATTAAGATTATAATAATAGCTTAAAAAGCCTAAAAAATATATTTTATATAAATTAAATAGTTAACCTTAAAAGCCTTTTATTTAAATAATAGGTAAATATTTATAATAAGTAAAGTAAATTTATTAATTAATAAGACTAAGAATATTACTATATATAAAAATACTTTATTATTTTATAATAATTATATATAAATTTAGCTAAAAAAAAATTCTACTTTAACTACTTAATACTACGGGCTAGATTAATTAACCTAATTACCTAGCTAATAAAACTAAGCTATTAAAATAAAAAAAGGTAGGTATTTTATAAGGGTATAATATTAAAACTTTTGCTATTTATTAAATATTTTATATATAATAATAATTATATATATACCTAATTTAATAGTTAAAAGCTACTACTTTTATAATTACTAAACTAAATATAATATTTAATATTAAATATTTATTAAAGGGGAAAGAGATAATAAAGGTTATAAAGTATTAGAAATAATAAAAAGTATATAAATTAAAGCTATTTATAATATAGCGTAAAGCTTAAATTAAGCTATTTAAGTATTATTTAGACCTAAAAGAACGCTTTTATATTATAAAAAATTTTACTATTAAAATAACTAATTATAGCTATAAGCTTTATAAATCTTATAAATAAAATAATAATAATTATTCTTTATATTCTATAAAGCTATTTCTATTTTTATTATAAAAGCTATAATAAAGCTATAATTTTAATAATAAAATTTTAAGTGTTATTTAGACCTAAAAGAATGCTTTTATATAAAGTAAAATTTACTATTAAAATATTTCTTTTATTTTAGCTTATATAATAATAATAAAATAATATTAGAAAATATATATAATAAATATTATAAATAAAGCATAAATATATAATAAATATTAAAGTTAAATTATATGTAATTTATTATATAATTTATTGTATAATAATTATATAATAAATAATATAATAAAATATAATAAATTATAAAAATATAAAGTTATATATAATAAAAATAAATTATATAATAAAAATATAATAAATTATAAAAATACAAAGTTATATATAATAAAAATAAATTATAAAAATACAAAATTATATATAATAAAAATAAATTATATAATTTATTGTATAATTTATTAAATAATTTATTTTTATTATATAACTTATAGTCTGATTTATTTTTATTATATAATTTATAGTCTAACCTATAGTCTGATTTATTTTTATTATATAATTTATTATTAATTATTATAAAATTAAATTATTTATATAATTAGCCTTTTTCCCTTGTGTTTTTTTTATTTCTATTTATTATAATAATAGTTTTTTAATATATTATAATAGATTCTGATTATAAATATAAAGAAATTAACGATTTTAAAAAGGAAGCTTATAAAGCTACTAATTTAAATTCTAAACTACTACTTATTTATAATAACCTTAATCCTAATCCTTTTTTATATTTAAATTCTTCTATTATTAATAATAAAGCTAGTATAACTAGCAATTCTATTTATAATAGACCTAAATTTAGATTAGAAGAAAATAAGAATTCTAAAGTTTATATTTTTTAAAATAACCTATTTACAAGGGATTTATTACCTATTAAATTAGGAAAAGAACAGGAAATAAAAATACACTACACAAGGTTAGTTATTATTTTATTATTTTATTATTTATTTTATTATTTATTTTATTATTATTTCATTAATTAATTTTTAGTTATAATTTCAAAGCCCTTTATCAGCTAAAAGGCTTTAAATCATCAAATCTAGCCCATCACTACCAATTAAAACACCCCCTTATAGCTTATAATAAAGCATCTAAAAAAATTAAAAAAAAAGTAAGTTATTATTTTATTATTATAATTAATTTAACAGAACTTCTAGTTTTTTATAATTATAATATTATTATTATAATATAAGTATAATAAATTAAAAAATTTTTTATTATATATAAATTATAATAATAATATTATAATTATAATAAAGCTAGTTAGGATATTTAGCTATAAGGCTATTTAGGTTAATTATTTTATTAATTAATAATTTACTTAATAACTCTTTATAAATAGGCCCTTATAATTTAATTATTAATAACTTACTCTTAAAAGCTAATATTACGCCTTTAACCTATAACTCTTTATTTAATTTAAATATATAAAATAAAAAGTTAAAGATTATTAATAACGAATTTAATAAAGATAAAGCTTTATATAAAATATTAGTTTTTTTTATGAAAAATAATATCTTTTTTAATACTATATCTTTAAATTTGTTTAATAACCTTTTATCTTTTTATAATAAGTAAGTTATTTATTTCATTTATTATTATTATTTATTTTATTTATTATTATTATTTATTTTATTATTTATTTTATTATTTATTTTATTATTTATTTTATTATTTATTTTATTATTTATTTTATTATTTATTGTATTATTTATTTATTTTATTATTTATTTTATTATTTATTTTATTATTATTAATGATTAAATAACTAATTATATTTTTATTTAGTAACTATATTATAATTAATTAAACTAATATTTGTGAAATATTAAAAGATAATTATAATAAGGCTTTATTAGATTTAAATTTACATATTAAAGCTAATTTAAAGTCTTATAGTACTTTTTCTATAACCTTTGATATTTGGACTTTAAATACCTAAAATTCCTATTTAAAAATAATCCTTATTTTTATTAATAAGGAATTTAAATTAAAATATAAGCTTATAGGTATTTCTTTATTTATTATTTTATTATTATTATTATTATTTTATTTTAATAGCTAATTTAATTATAGGATTTAAAGAGCTTTTAGAAAGCTATACTAGAATTTATATATTTCAGTAATTTAAAAAAGCTTTAGAACCTTTTCCTTATTTACTAGATTTTAATAATTTATTTAGGTATGTATTTATTATTATTATTTTATTATTATTATTATTATTATTATTATTATTATTATTATTATTATTATTATTATTATTAAAAGCTAATTTATATATTTTAGTATTACATAGGATAATGCTTATAATAATAATACATTTATAAAGTCTTTTAACTCTCCTGGGTACGGAGGATAAACTGCCTAAGAGCTAAGATTAGAACAATTGTTATTGAACCTTTGTCTAGCAGCTATTGGCTAGCAGTAGCCCAGCTGATCCACGTCTTCTCTTTCGTG
>NW_026946501.1:0-6609 GCF_033847375.1 Trichoderma aggressivum f. europaeum | reverse complement strand
TAAGATTTATTTTTAGTATATAGCTTTTAGTTAATCTTAATCTAAGTGTAACTATATGTTAGATAATATTTAAAAAAGAGTAAAGAAAAGTCTAAATTTAGTATATATCCTAGTAGAAATTTTATATTCTTAAGGGTAGTTTTTTAATATACTTCTTTAATAGCCTAAGTATATAAAAGTATTATTTATTACTTTTTATAAAATTCCTAATCTTTATTTTTACTTTTATTATATTTAATTATATACTTTTATTATTAATTATATTTAAGATTATATTTTTTTCTTTTTTTATAATTATATTTTTATTCCTAGTTAATAAAGTAAGGATTATATTAATTACTTATAGTTTAGTTATATAGACTATAGCTGGCGTTTTTTTTATAATTATTAACTAAAAGATTAAGAGATAAATATTAATATATACTTTTTAGGGGTAGATTTTACTATAGATAAGAGTATTAGGATAACTAAAGATTATTTTAATTAGGCTATTGCTTTTTAACTTATATACTATTCTTAGTTCTCCCTTATATTTATTATTAAGCTACTTATTAAGTAAATTTATTAATAGCTATAGTTAAGGGGTATTACTAAGGTATAAATTAAATAATTCCAGCTGCTAAAGGTTAATATAGTTTAAAGTTTTTAATATTTTTTTAGTTTTTTTTTAAAAAAAAATAAAATTTTTTTAATTATATATTTATTTTTTTCCTCCCCTTTAATAATAACTTAAAGTAGGTATTATTAATATAAATAATTATTATATATTTTATTTAATTAGGGTTCCTAATATTTAAAAATATATTTATATTATACTTTTTCCCTTACTAAAAGCTTTTAGAGTTTAACTTTAAGGTATATTTATAGTTATAGGTTTAGTTAGTAAGGGGCTTTACTACTTTTATTATTACTAAGGTTTAATTTATTATTCTTACTATTAGAATTTTCTTTAGCTATTTTACAGCTAGTAATTATTTAATTATTATTTATAAAGTTTAAATTAGCTAATATTAAGTCTATAATCTCTTAGGTAGTATTTTCTTAGCTATTATTAGTATTTAATTACTTAGATAATTTATTAAGTCCTCTTATATATATATCTTACGGCTTTTAATAATTATTATTCCTAGTGTTTTTAATATCTATTTAATTATCCACTAGCGCTTCTTTTTTATTAATTAGCTTTAAGCTTATATTATTTAGTAATTTATACTTTATATATAATTTTTTATTTAATAAGTTAAAGTTAGAATTAAATTACTATTAACTAGATTTATCTTTTATAAATTTCTTTAATTAGTTAGTAGTTATAATTTTATTAATTTAGACTTTATCTAAAGTTTTAATTTAGTATATATTAGACTTTTTATTCTAGGAGGTAGCTCTAAAGGGTTTAAGTTATTATATTTATAGCTTTATAACTTAGGATTTATTATTATCTTAGTAAATATTAAAGAGAAGGATAAGGTCCCTAGTATTAATTAATTTTAATTTTTTATATAGAGTATACTTATTATTTTTATTTATTTTTTTTATAAGTAATACTTAAAAAATAATTACCCTTTTTCTTATTTTTTTAATATCTTTAGCCTTCCTTTTTAATATTTATATTTAAGCTTCTAATAAATCTTTAGGTAAGTATACTTTATCTTAGTTAATTAGGCGCTAGGTTAAAATCTTTATTTTAATTAGAAGAAACAGTTCCCAGCTATATATTAAGTAAAAAGCTAATTTTCCTATTAAGGCTTTAACTACTATTTAGTCTACTAAAATAGCCAGGTTAAGGGTCTTTAGTTACTTATTAATTCCTTATTCTATAATTTTCGCAATTATCCTTATAAAACTATAATAACTAACTTTAACTAAAAAGTTAACTTAAGGGTAATATCTTAAGATTTTTATATAATATACGCCTAGATTTTTTAATACCCTAGGGATAAAGTTTTTTATCTTAGGTCCTTTATTTACTATAGCCTAGGTTATAAATCTAAAATAATAAATCTAATTTATTATAAATCTTAATATTATAGTTAAGTTTAGCTTTTTAACTAATATTACTTTAACCTAGCCTATAAGGTTATATTATCCTTTAATTAAGTATTTATACCCTCTGTTTAATAGAATATATTAAGTATTAAAATAAACCTACTGTATAAAATAAAAAGGTATTAAAAATCTAGCCTTTTTATAATAATAGTATAAATTAAATTCTTAATAAGGGCTATATATAGTAATAGCTTTTACTATATTAGTCTAAAGTAAACTTTATTAATATCTCTACTTAATTAATTAAAATATAACTTCCCTTTCTTTATAGCCTTTAGCTAAGTAAAATATATAAATAATTTCCTTTTTTTAGTTATTATTATTAATTACTAATACTAATGTAAATTAGGCCCTTATAGGCATAAATTATAATTACTTATTCTTTATAAAATAGTATTTAACTTTTAGGTATAATTTCCGGAATTTTACTAAATTTAAATTAAATAATTGCCATAAGGTAGTAAAATACCTTACTAGTTCTTACTAAGGTTCTTTATAATTAGCTATTAAAGGATTTATCTTAATATTTAATAGGTATAAGTTAATAAAAGCTTTTAAGTCTCCCTTTAGTTTATTTTCTTTAAAATTAAATAATCCCAGGGGCTTATATAATAAAATATCTACTATAGTATTATTTTTCCTAAGAATATATCTAATTATAAAGTTAAATAATAAAATATAACTAATCTAGTATATAATATATAAGCTAGGAATATCTTTAACTATACTATTTATTTAATTAATAAGGACTTTTACGTCTGTTTTTAATATAAATAAAGCGCTATAAATATATCCTTGCAGGTGCTTTAAGGCATAAAAGATTACTTTATATTTTAGTTTTATAGTATTATATTTCCTTTCTAAGGGTAATTAATAACTACTTTTATATTACACTAGCTTATATTTCCTATTAATAACTTATATTAGCACAGTGCTTTATTTTATAAAACTAGCGTTAACTATTAAAATAATTTCGCTATAACTTTCCCCTAAATCTAGGGAGGTTAAAATAGAAGCTGTGGTTATATATTCCTTTAGCTTTTCTATTACTTTTTAAGCTTCTGGATTTTAGTCCTATATAGTTATTTTCTTTAATAAGTAAGTAAGGGGGGCTATAATCTATATAAAGTATTTAATCCAGACTTAATAATAGCTAATAAGGCTTAAAAATAAATATACGTTATATATATTATAATAATAACGCTATTCTTAAATCTTTACAATTTTGCTAATTAAGGGCTATTAGCCTTATATTCTATATAAGTAACCCATAAGATTAGTTAATTCCTAGTAAAATATAGACTTTAGGGCTAAGATAATATACCCAGAGAGTTTTATATTAACTAAAACCTTATCTAGGTTTTATAAATACTTAAGGATATATTGCCTTACACTAGGGAGTAATTCCTTATTATTATATATAGTTTTTACCCCTTATATTATAATATTATTTAAAAATAAATAATATATAATAGGTATAAGATTAAATAGTATTTAAGTTATAATTTATTAAAATTACGCTACTAAGTTAGTTATACTTATTAGTAGTATATAATACCTTAGTAGTTTAATTAGGTTTATAAATATTATATAATTATAGCTTTTAATATTAAGAGATATTTAATTATAGCTAGAGAAAAAGTTTAAAAGGGAAAGTAAGGTATTACTAGTGAAGTTTTTATTAAATTTTTTTACGCTTAGTAGTATAAAGGTATTTTAGAGGGTTATTTTATTAAATTAAGTAACTAAATTAATAAGTTATAGCTTACTATTTTTTTTTTAAATTAAAAAGAAGGGATTTTTATATAGGCTATAGCTTTTTTTTAGGATTTTTTTCTTAATTTGCATTTATAAAAGATTAATTACCTTTAGGATTATAGCTTTTGGGATTAGAATTATTCCTAATTACTAAGTATTATAAGGGATAACCTTAATCTCCTGTGGGGGAGCTATATTAAGATCTAGGTTACTACTTTCTAAGAAGTCCTAAGATAAAGCTTTTTCTTTATTAAATAAGATTTCCGTTAGAATTTTTATTTTATTCTTTATAAAGGTTTTTTAAATAATCTTTAATATTATTTTTAGCCTTTTCTTTATTAATCTTATCCTATAATTAATTAATTTAAACTTAGGAGTAATAAAGGAAGTATAAGGGGTATTTAAGTTAAGTTTTAATTATATATTTTTCTACTTTTTTTTTTTTTAATTAAAGTTCTTAGCAGGCGTAAAGCTATTTAACGGGGCGTTATCTACTGGATTTATCTTCTTATACTTTAGTTTATATATTATATTTACCTTAAACTTACTATTAAGTAAGTAATACTTCTTTTTTTTCTTTATTTACTTTTTTTACTAGATTTTCTTATAAAGCCTTTCTTATAATTTTATTTTTATATATTATTTTATTTAATTTTATATTATAAATAATACTACCTATACTATAATCTCTTTACTTAAATTCTTAGGGATTTTTATTACTTTAATATTATCCTTATTAAATTTAAGTAAGTCTAGGTAATAACCTTTATTAACCTTTTGCTTAGAAATAAGGTTAATATTTATTTTAAAAACTTAGGGGTATATTTTAGGGTATTATTTTCCTACTTAATAGCCCCTGTAATTAACGTAATAACTTAAATACTTTTAATTTAGTATTTTATATATAAAGTTCTATTTTTAAGTCTATAATTAAATATAAGCTAGGAAGCTTAAATAAATAGTATACCTAGAATAAGGTTTTCTAGTATATTAGCTTTTATAATATATATATAAGTACTTAAAATAGCTTTTTATTATTATTTTATATAGTATAATTTTTAAACCTAGGTCTTTAGCTATTTATATATTTATTATATTACCTTAATAGCTAAAATTAATTAATACCTTTATAAAAGAAGTATTAGTACTGCCTAATTAGACTTATATTATTAAAAGATCTTAAATTTATTTAATAATTTTTCTAAGTTAAATTACGTTTACCTAAAGATAATCCTCTTTTATTACTAGCCTATATTACCTTTAATTAATTAATTCCTTATACTTATTAAGCCTTAATCTTAATATTATATTTACTATAATAAAAAAACAAAGGTATATATTTTTCTCCCCTATATTTATTTTATTTTAAAAATAAATAATTATAATACTTATTACGCACTCGCCTATTCCTATAATTATTTACTTTAATACCTTAATATTAAGGTAGGCGCCTTTAATAATTAAGGCTTATATAAAGTTAGTCTTACCTAGTATCTACAGCCTAGTTAAGTTTTCTTCTAAAATTAGCCTTTTTTTAATAAACTAAGTTTATATTACTCTAAGTAATTTACTAATTAAATAATTTACTAGTTAAACAGCTACTTCTGGTATTACTTTTAAGATTATTTTAATATTAAAACTAATCTTATTCTTAATTATTATTTTTAGGATTAATTTTCTAGCTGCTAGGTATTTTGCGTTTTTATTCCCTTTAAAATAAGGTATATTAGCAGTTTTACATTAGGCCCTACTTTTTTTTAAAATATTTATATTAATAACTAGCTTATTTATTAACTCTATTTATAATACAGTAGTAGTAAATTTATTATCTTCGCCTAATTTATTAATTCTTTATTACTTATAGCTACTAATCTCTACGGCATTAATTATAAATATTTAATTAAAGTCTTAGCTAATAACTAATTCTTTCTCCCACTTACTAATAGCCAGGCTCCTAACTTTTTTATAAGTATTATTAACTTTTTATAAGTAATTAAAAAGCTTAGTATTAGGAATAGGGTTATAATCTAATTTATTATATTAGACTGTTAATTAGTCTTTAAGGTAAAAGTATACTATATTAGTAGTAATACTTTCCGTAGAGGGATAATATATAATTAAGGGTAATAGAGGGAGATTAATTAGTTTTAGTAGTATATACTTCTTTATTTATGCCCTTTTCTTTACTCTTATAATAGTATTAAGTTTTTCTACAGTAACTACTTAACTAAACCCTTTAGAAGCCTTTGCTTTTGCTTTTTTAATAACTATTTATATATTACTATTAAGCTTAAAGCTTTTAGCCTATAGAATAACTATCTTTTTTATATTTATACTTTTTTTAATAAGGTTTTTAAATAGTCTTAGAGGAATAGCTACTTATTTTAGATTGATTTCCGTAAATCTGGCTTTTTAGTTATAATATAAGAATTTAATTTCTTTATTATATTTCTTAAATAAGTAGTTTTTTAAGTAGTAATTTTTAATACTATAATAAAAGTAAATAAGCTTTTCTTTTTTTATTATATTTACTTTAAAGTACTTATACTTTAAATTATAATTAAATAATTCCTTTTTATCTTTAGGAAAGTATAATATTATATTTATATTAAAATAGACTTTTGCAGATCTATAAGGCAGTTTATCCTCCTAATAACTATTTAAATAAGTTCTTAGTAAGGTATTTTCTTCCTTAACTTAATAAACCTTAATCTTTAGCTTATTTATTTAATTAGTTAGTTATCTAATAGTAGAATTATCCTAGCAAGAGTTATTTATTTATTTTATAATCTTTAAAATATACTT
>NW_026946500.1:2900-6882 GCF_033847375.1 Trichoderma aggressivum f. europaeum | reverse complement strand
AATATTATATTTACTATAGTAAAAGAGTAAGGGTATATATTTTCCTCCCCTATATTTATTTTATTTTAAAAATAAATAATTATAATACTTATTATATATTTACTTATTCCTATAATTATTTACTTTAATACCTTAATATTAAGGTAGGCGCCTTTAATAACTAAGGCTTATATAAAGTTAGTTTTGCTTAATATTTATAACTTAATTAGGTTTTTTTCTAAAGTTAGCCTTTTTTTAATAAACTAAGTCTATATTACTTTAAGTAATTTACTAATTAAATAATTTACTAATTAAATAGCTACTTTTAGTATTACTTCTAAGATTATTTTAATATTAAAACTAATCTTATTTTTAATTATTATTTTTAAGATTAATTTTCTAGCTACTAAGTATTTTATATTTTTATTTTTTTTAAAATAAGGTATATTAGTAATTTTATATTAAGCCCTACTTTTTTTTAAAGTATTTATATTAATAGCTAGCTTATTTATTAACTTTATTTATAATATAATAATAGTAGGTTTATTATTTTCGCTTAATTTATTAATTCTTTATTACTTATAACTACTAATCTTAATAATATTAATTATAAGTATTTAATTAAAGTCTTAGCTAGTAATTAATTTTTTTTTCTACTTATTAATAGCTAGGTTTTTAACTTTTTTATAAATATTATTAGCTTTTTATAAGTAATTAAAAAGTTTAGTATTAGGGATAGGGTTATAATTTAATTTATTATATTAAATTATTAATTAGTCTTTAAGGTAAAAGTATATTATATTAGCGGTAATACTTTTTATAAAGGGATAATATATAACTAAGGGTAGTAAAGGGAGATTAATTAATTTTAGTAATATATACTTTTTTATTTATATACCTTTCTTTACTTTTATAATTATATTAAATTCCTTTATAGTAGTTACTTAACTAAACCCTTTAGGAACTTTTACTTTTGCTTTTTTAATAATTATTTATATATTACTATTAAGCTTAAAGCTTTTAGCCTATAGGATAGCTATTTTCCTTATATTAATGCCCTTCTTAATAAGGTTTTTAAATAGTTTTAAAGAAATAGCTACCTGCCTTAGACTAATTTCCGTAAATTTAGTTTCTTAATTATAATATAGGAATTTAATACCTTTATTATATTTCTTAAATAAGTAGTCTTTTAGGTAGTAATCTTTAATATTATAATAAAAGTAAATAAGCTTTTCTTTTTTTATTATATTTACCCTAAAGTACTTATACTTTAAATTATAATTAAATAATTCCTTTTTATTTTTAGGAAAATATAATATTATATTTATATTAAAATAGGCTTTTATAAATTTATAAAGTAGTTTATTTTCTTAATAACTATTTAGATAAGTTCTTAGTAAAGTATTTTCTTCCTTAACTTAATAAACCTTAATCTTTAGCTTATTTATTTAATTAGTTAATTACTTAATAATAGAATTATTTTAGTAAAAGTTATTTATTTATTCTATAGTCTTTAAGGTATATTTATTTTTTAATATTTTATATATAATTTTCCTAAAGTAATTATTATTTTTATTTACCTAAGATTACTTAGTTATATTTAGGAGTTTATTACTTTACTTTAGATTAATTAATTATATTACTTTTACTTTATATATTTTTTAAATATTTAAGTATTAGTAGTTTTTAAAGTTACTAAACTTATAAAGGTTTTTCTTTTTTATAATTTCCTTAGTTTAAGTATATAGTATTACTTTAGTTATATTTTAAATATATATTATAGATTTTTTCTAATAGGTTAAATTAATTTTCTAATAAGTACTCTTATAGTCTAAGAGTTAGTTAAGGATTTTTTTATTTAACAGGGGTTTTTAAAATATAAAATATACCCTTTAATTATATAATAAAATATTTTTATTACTATTATAGCTTTTAAAATATAACTTTAATTCTATTTTAATTTCTGCCTATAAGGCGCTTTTAATTAATTATTTAACTTTTAGCTAGACCTTATTATCTATATAATAGCTAAAGTAATTAATTTTCTTCTCTTCTATATTATTATATTTAATTATAAGTAAATTATACCTTTTTAAAAAGCTTAATATATTATTATTAATAAAGTATTTTATTTTTTATTATTTATTTATTTAGTAAAAGGGAGGGGTTTTTTATTTTATAATAAAATTAAGTATACCTTAAAGGCTAATATTATTTATAGCTAAAGTAGTTATTAAATTATATAAGCGTTAATTAATTAAATTAACTATTATTAAGCTTATTAATTATTAAAGTTTAGTTTTATAGTTTATTTATAGTAAACTTATAATACTACTACTTAAAACTAATTAGTTTAAAGGTTTATTAAAATTATAGATTTTAATTTATTATAATATAAGTTAATTAAGATTATTAAGTTTTTTTTAATTAAATAGTATTTTTTATTAATAAAAAGGTAAAAGATTATTATATTTTTTTAATTATTTTCTTAAAAGATTAAGTAAGTATTATTAATATTTTATTATCTTAAAGCTTAATATACTTAAGTTAAGCTAATTAAATTATTATTAAAGGGATTTAGTAAAAAACTTTCCTTAGCCTTTAGTATTTAATAATTAATTAATTAATAACTTTAGTATTAAATATTATTAAGTATTAGTAAAAGTAATATTATTTAACTTAGTATTTAAGAATATTTATAACTTATTAATAAAATAATACTTAAGTAAACTTTAAACTTCTTTTAGTAATTAATTTTTTATTATTTTATTAATTAAATAATATTATTAACTTTTTAATTAGTTATAATTTTTTTATACTTTTACTTATTTTATTTAATACTAAGTTTAATTTTTAAGTTTAATTATTATATTTAGTAAAGGTAATATAAGTACTTATTATAATAATAAAAGTATACTCTATTTATATTAAGGGATTAATTAATCCTTTATAGTAATTTTTTAAAACTATAAGGTATTAAAGTAATAAAAAAAATTATTTTTATTTTAAGCTTTTTCTAAAAAAGGAGTTTTTTTAGTATTAATAAAATTCTTTTAGTAATATTATTTTTTTTTTTATTATATTACTATATTATTAATATATTTTCTTTATAAAAAAAGTTTAAAAAAATAATTATTCTTTTATTAATATTAGGTAATTTTTTTATACTTTTTAAGCACTTTATTATCCTTTTTACTATTTTACTTAGTTTAATTTCTAAAGTTTTTAAATATTTTAAGTCTTTTAAATACCTTAATTAAATAATTAAGATAAAAATTTAAATTATTTCCTTTTATTATTTCTTTTTCTTTTTCTTAAAAAAAAAAGTAAAAGTTTAGTTTATAATTTAAATAATAACTTAATAAAAAGTATAGGTTTTAATAATAGCTAAGGAATACTTTCTATTACTTACTTACTTAATTTTTTTACCTTTAGATAATTAATTAATACCTTTGTTTTATTTTAGTATTAACTTTTTATATTTACTTTTATAATATTTAACTATAAGCTTCTTTATCTTAGTTTTTATAAATATTAATATTTATATAAAATAGTCTTAGGTTTTTATTTATAATTAAAATAATAAAGTTTTTATAATATATATAGTAAAGCCTAGGTTTTAATAATTAACCTTTTTTATAAATTAAATAATAAAGTAATAAAAAAATCCCCTTATTTTAATTACTATTTTATTAATAGCTAGAGAATATATTTTTAAACTAGGTTATTAATACTTAAATACCTTTATAAGCTACCTAGTTTATTTAGCTATTATAAGAACTATAGTGTAAAAATAAGATTATAGTATTATTTAATCTAGCTGCCGCGGCCTTATTTTAACTAAAATAAAGCCGCTGTTTTAGCTAAGGTTATTTTTATTATAATAATATATTTTAATTTTTCTATTTAGCTAAAGGAAATGTTCTTTATTTTATATTACTAAGCTAGCTAAAGCCTAGCTTAGTTATTTATCCTAGCTAGCACTAACCGCTAGTCACAGACC
>NW_026946500.1:0-2798 GCF_033847375.1 Trichoderma aggressivum f. europaeum | reverse complement strand
AGAAAATACTTTATTAAAAACTTATTTAAATAATTATTAAGAAAATAAATTACTTTATAAATTTATAAAAGCTTATTTTAATATAAATATAATATTATATTTTTTTAAAAATAAAAAAAAATTATTTAATTATAATTTAAAATATAAGTATTTTAGGGTAAATATAATAAAAAAAAAACTTATTTACTTTTATTATAATATTAAAGATTATTATTTAAAAAACTACTTATTTAAAAAATATAATAAAAGTATTAAATTCTTATATTATAATTAAAAAACTAAATTTATAAAAATTAGCCTAAGGTAAGTAATTATTTTTTTAAAACTATTTAAAAACTTTATTAAGAAAAGTATAAATATAAAGAAAATAGTTATTTTATAAACTAAAAACTTTAAGCTTAATAATAATATATAAATAATTATTAAAAAAGTAAAAGTAAAGGTTTTTAAAAAGTTTAATTAAGTAATTATTATAAAAAAACTTAATATTATTATAAAAGTAAAAAAAGGAGTATAAATAAAGAAATATATATTATTAAAATTAATTAATTTTTTTTTACTACCCTTAATTATATATTATTCCTTTATAAAAAATATTATTATTAATATAATATACTTTTACCCTAAAGACTAATTAATAATTTAATATAATAAATTAAATTATAACTTTATCCTTAATATTAAACTTTTTAATTATTTATAAAAAGTTAATAATATTTATAAAAAAGTTAAAAGCCTAGTTATTAATAAGTAAGAAAAAAAATTAATTATTAACTAAAACTTTAATTAAATACTTATAGTTAATATTATTAAAATTAATAATTATAAGTAATAAAAAATTAATAAACTAAATAAAAATAATAAACTTATTATTATTATATTATAAATAAAATTAATAAATAAATTAGTTATTAATATAAATACTTTAAAGAAAAGTAAAGCTTAATATAAAATTATTAATATACCTTATTTTAAAAAAAATAAAAATATAAAATACTTAGTAATTAGAAAATTAATTTTAAAAATAATAATTAAAAATAAAATTAATTTTAATATTAAAATAATTTTAAAAATAATATTAAAAATAATTATTTAATTAATAAACTATTTAATTAATAAATTACTTAAAGTAATATAAACTTAATTTATTAAAAAAAAGCTTATTTTAAAAAGAAACTTAATTAAGCTATAAATATTAAGTAAAATTAACTTTATATAAACCTTAGTTATTAAAGGTATTTACTTAAATATTAAAGTATTAAAATAAATAATTATAAAAATAAGTAAGTATATAATAAATATTATAATTATTTATTTTAAAAATAAAATAAATATAAAAAAGGAAAATATATATTTTTATTTTTTTACTATAGTAAATATAATATTAAAATTAAGGTTTAATAAGTATAAGGAATTAATTAATTAAGGGTAATATTAATTAATAATAAAAAAAAACTATTTTTAAATAAATATAATTTAACTTAAAAAAATTATTAAATAAATTTAAAAATTTTTAATAATATAAGTTTAATTAAGTAATATTAATACTTCTTTTATAAAAGTATTAATTAATTTTAATTATTAAGGTAATATAATAAATATATAAATAACTAAAGACCTAGGTTTAAAAATTATATTATATAAAATAATAATAAAAAGTTATTTTAAGTATTTAATTAAAATTATAAGTAAAGTAATTACCTAGGTTTATATTAAGAATACTTAAGTTATTATTTATATATATATTATAAAAGTTAATATATTAAAAAACCTTATTTTAAGTATATTATTTATTTAAGCTTCTTAGCTTATATTTAATTATAAACTTAAAAATAAAATTTTATATATAAAATACTAAATTAAAAGTATTTAAGTTATTATATTAATTATAAAAGCTATTAAGTAAAAAAATAATACCTTAAAATATATTTTTAAGTTTTTAAAATAAATATTAACTTTATTTTTAAGTAAAAGGTTAATAAAGGTTATTACTTAAACTTACTTAAATTTAATAAAGATAATATTAAAGTAGTAAAAATCCTTAAGAATTTAAGTTAAAAAATTATAATATAAATAGTATTATTTATAATATAAAATTAAATAAAATAATATATAAAAATAAAATTATAAAAAAAACTTTATAAAAAAATTTAGTAAAAAAAATAAATAAAAAAAAAAGTATTACTTATATAATAATAAATTTAAGGTAAATATAATATATAAACTAAAGTATAAGAAAATAAATTTAATAAATAATATTTTATTAAATAGTTTTATACTTATTAAAAATTTTAATTAAAAAAAAAAAATAAAAAAATATATAATTAAAACTTAACTTAAATATTTTTTATATTTCCTTTATTACTCTTAAGTTTAAATTAATTAATTATAAAATAAAATTAATAAAAAAAAAGCTAAAAGTAATATTAAAAATTATTTAAAAAACCCTTATAAAAAATAAAATAAAAATTTTAATAAAAATTTTATTTAATAAAAAAAAAGTTTTATTTTAGGATTTTTTAAAAAATAATAATTTAAATTTTAATATAACTTTTTTATAAAAAATTAAAGTTATTTTTTATAATATTTAATAATTAAAAATAATTTTAATTTTAAAAATTATAATCCTAAAGGTAATTAATTTTTTATAAATATAAATTAAAAAAGAAATTTTAAAAAAAAGCTATAGCTTATATAAAAATCCTTTTTTTTTAATTTAAAAAAAAATAATAAATTATAATTTATTAATTTAGTTATTTAATATAATAAAGTAATTTTTTAAAATATTTTTATATTAT
>NW_026946499.1:0-6915 GCF_033847375.1 Trichoderma aggressivum f. europaeum | reverse complement strand
AAAAGTATTATTTATACTAATATATAAGCACTAGTTTATTATATAATAATAACTCTTATTTAAATAGTTACCTTAGACTTATAAATAATAAAATATTAAAAACTTAGTAGTTTATAAGCTTTAAAGTCTTAAATAATAATACTAATTATAAAAGTAAAGCTTAAAGTAGTTATAATAGTAATATTAAAATCTAAGATAATTTTAAGAATATTACTAAAAATATTATAATAGCTTTATAATTATTTACTAACTAAGATAAAGCTAATAACTACTTTATAATACTTAAAAAATAAGTAATAGAATTACTTAAAACTATTATTACTTAAGTAGCTACTATTATAACTCTTTAAGGATAATAATTAATAGGAAACCCTATAATAAACCTAGCCCCTGTAGTATATTAATAAAAACCTAAGGAAATTATTAAATTACTACTACTAGATAAATTTAAAAAAAACCCTAAGTAAATTTAGAAATTCTTTATAAATATAAGAAATTACTTTAACTACTTTTTAATTATTATAGCTAGTAATATTATAAAAGTTTAAACTATAAAAACCTATTTATTTAAAATTACTAAAGACTAATTTAAATTATATTTTAGAGATTTTAAATAAACTTAGGAATTAAAGAAATAATATATTAATAAACTATTTACTAATTATATTACTTTTAAAAAATAACTTAAGAAGTTATATAAAAAAACTAATAAAGCTAAAAAAGTAAAAAAAGTATTTTTATAAATTAAATAAACTAGACTATATACTAAATATATAACTGCTTTTATATACTTAGCTATAAGAACTAACTTAAATAATAAAGTATAATATATATTTTACTACTAAGGACTAAAATTTAATATTAAGAATAAGTTATACTAAAATAAGTTACTTAATACTTTAAATAAACTTTTTAAAAAAGCTACTTATATTAATAAATATTTATTTAAATAATATAAAGAATATAAATAAAAAGGAAATATATAAAAAGTAATCCCTAAGTATTTTTACTTTAGTAATAATACTAATTAAGAAAAAAAATAAAATATTATATTATATAATAATAAAAAACTAGGACTTATAAACTTTAGTATTATTAAAGTATAATATAAAAATATTAAATACTATAATTATAAAAAAAAAGGATATATAAAGAAATATTATTAAGTTTTAAAAAAAAATAATAATAAGAAATTTACTTTTATCCTAAAACCTAAGAAAAACTAAGCTATTAATATTATATAACCCTTAGTAAACTATAATATATTATACTTCTTAGTATATTATAATAATAAATACTAAATATACTTTAGTAATAAGTAAAAATTAGGCTAATTTCCTAAAGGATTAACTAATACCTAAACCTTAAATATACTTAAGGAAGTTATTTAAGAAAAAATAGTAGAAATTAAAAACTAATATATTATATTTATAAATAATTAATATTAAAAAAGTATAAGCTATACCTAAACACTAGTTTAATAAGCCTTTAATAATATAAAACTTATAGCTATATAACTATATTTAAAAAATAATAAAATAATAAAATAAAAAAACTTACTTAACTTTAAGAATAAGGAAGAAGTTATTTATAAATAAGAATAAAATAAAGCTATATAATAATATAATAAAAATCTCCTAAATATTATATCCCTAATATAATATAACCTTTATAAAGGGATAACCTAGGAAGAACTAAATAATTTTAAAAAATATATATATAACTAATATAAGTTAGTAAAACCTAAAAGTATTTATTACTTTTATAAAATAACTATAATAAATTAGAAATATTTTAAAAACTAATATAAACTTAAAGGTATTATTAAGGAGAATAAATACTATAATAAAATAGTTTAATAAAAAGAATTTAAAAAGTATTAGAAATTCCTAGAATAATAGAATTAGGCTAAATAAATTAACTTATATACTGCCTTTAATAAAACTAAATTACCTAGAAACTAATTCTAATAATATATTAAAAATTATATAAATAAATATTTAATAACTAAGGTATTAAAATTAGCCCTTTATTATATTAATAATATTTTAATTATAGATTAATATAATAAAGTTAATATAGTTAACTATAAACTTCTATTATATAAATAATATATTATACTTAAACTTTAAAAATAGTATAAAAACTATAGAATTATAAAATATAAATAAAATAAGTTTATACTTTATAATAAAAACTATTATAAAAAATACTAATATTAATAATATACCTTTATATATATTACCTATAACCTAAAATAATAAGGGTTTAACTTTATAAAATATAGCATTAATAATAAATTATAAGGAATTAACTAAAATAAATTTTAGAAGTATTATAAGCTTACTATTAAAAATATCCCTTAACTTAAATATACTTAGTGTAAATATTATAATATTTAAAATAATAAACTAAGATAAATTACCTTAAATTTAAATAATATAGTTATTAACCCTTATAGTAATAACTATTATAATAATATAAATAATATAATTTACTATAATTTAAATATTATCTTAAGACAGAAACTATAAAAATTCTAAGTATTTAATACTTTAAAAAAATATTTAATTATAGTTTATATAGACTTAGGAGTTATAATAAGCTATATTATACCTTAACTTATTAACTGCCTAGAGTTAATTAACTATAAGAAGGAGAAATTATATATACTTATTAATATTAAATAATAACCTTTTACTTATAATAATAGAATTATTAACTATAAGACTGATTATTTTAAAATCTAGTTTAGTAGAATTTTAGATTATTTAAAGTTTAATATTACTAATATTTTAGAATATAATATACTCTTAGGATATAATTAGCTAGAGTTATATAACCCTAATATTAATTAAAAAGAAGGCTATATAATATAGTAACCTTATGCTTAATTAATTAATTTCTTAGTAAAATTATAATTAAATTAGGAGAATTAATAAAATATAATAATATTTTTAATAATAGGATTAAAGACCCTTATATTAAATAAAGAAAAAATATAAAAATATATAAAAATAGAAATAGTTATAAAATAAATACTTACTACAGAATTATAAAAGTTCCTAAGAATAATTAAATATATTAAAAAACTAAAAAAAAAATAGCTTAAATTTCTTAACTTAATTATATAAAAGGTTAAGGATTTATACTACTAAGATTAAAATACCTTAGAATATTTAAAAAATATACTAATAGACCTTTAATATATAAAAGTTTTTAATAAAGAACTTAATATTAGATTACTAAAATATAATTAATAAAATTATAAAATTAAACTCTTAGATAATAAAGTTTTAATATTTAATAAGATTTATAACCTAAGTGCTACTAAGCTTAAAATACTTAATAAATAAATTAGGGATTAGCTAAAGAAAAGCTATATTAGACTTTTTAAATCCTTAGTAGGATATTTAGTTATATTTATACTTAAAAAAAATAGAAAACTTTAACTTATTATAGATTATTAATAATTAAATATAATAACTAAGAAAAATATTATACTACTATTTTTAATTTTAAAAATTAAAGACTAGCTTATAAAAGCTAAGATTTTTATATTACTAGATTTTAAAAAAATATATAACCTTATTTAAATTAAGAAAAGTAATAAATAGAAAACTACCTTTTATACTAAGTATAAACTTTATAAATATTAAGTAATACCTTTTAGATTTATAAACGCCTTAGTATTTTTTTAAAAAATAATTAACTATATATTATAAAATTATATAGATTATTTTATTATTATATACCTTAATAATATCCTTATCTACTTTAAGAATTTAAAAGAATATAAGGAATATATTAAAAAAGTATTATAAATACTTTAAAATAACTAACTCTTAGTAAAACTTAAAAAATATAACTTTTATATATAAAAGGTTATATTTCTAAAATATATTATTACCCTAGAAAAAATTTAAATAAACCCTAAGAAACTTAAAGTAATTAATAACTAAAAACCCCTAAAGAATATTAAGTAAATATAAAGTTTTTTAAGACTTATTAATTATTACTAATACTTTATTAAAAACTTTTTAAAAATTACTATATTATTTATAAACTTAATTAAAAAAAATATTAAATTTAAACTAATATAAAACACTTTAATTACCTTTAAATACCTTAAATAAGCCCTTATTACCGCTCTAGTACTTATAATATTTAACCTTAATAAACTTATTATAATTAAAACTAATACTTTAAATTATATAATTAGCAAAATACTTTAATAACTAAATAATATACCTAAAAAAAAACTTAGGCCTATTACTTACTTCTTTAAGAAACTAAATAAATTAAAACTTAAATACTTTATTTATAATAAGGAGTTTATAGCTATATATTAAGTACTTAGTAAATAATATTAAAGATATTATTATAAAGAAAGTTAATTTTTAATTATTATTTTTATAAATTACTAAAATATTACTTACTTTATAATAATATAAGAATTATTTTATAAATAAGTTAAATATTATAAATAACTCTCTAAATTTAAACTTATTATTAAATACTATAATAGTTTAGATAATAAATATACTAATATACTTAGTAAATACCTAAACTACTTTTAAGAAATTCCAGAAGTTAAAGCCTAGGTATTAAAGAAAAACTAATATAAAGATCTTATAATTAGATTAATTAATATAATATACTAAATTAAAATAAATAATTTAATTATTAATAATATAAAAGAATATATTAAAAACTAGGAAAATAAATAATATTTAAAAAGTATTTTTATAAATACTAAATATCTAACGCTAAATAGACTTATTTAAGTATTAAAAGATTTATAAAGTAAGGTAGTAAAATTAATTTATATATATAAGCTTAATAAACACTATAGAATATAAAAAACCACTTAGTAAATTATATAATACTTTAAATTTAAAAATATTAAAAAATAGGTATAAAAAGTTATATTTAAATATATAATATATAAATAAGCTAAAGTATTATACTATTTTCCTTATAAAAAACTATAACCCTTGCTAGTTTTAGTAAGAAATTAGGAATTTATAATATTTAATTATATTATTAAGCTTTTACTTTTTAAAGAACTTATAACTAATAGAATATAGGATAGTATTTTTATAGTAATTAACTAACTTTTAAAAATAACTTACTTTATCTTAGTTACTAAAAAAAGCTTTATAAAAAACCTAGCTTATATTTTTTTCTAAAATATTTACGCTTACTATAAACTACTAAATAAAATTATCTTTAATAAAAGATTAATATTTATATTAAAATTCTAGTAATTATTTATAGTAAAAATTAAACTAAAATATAAAACTAGTATAACTTACTACCCCTAGATAGATAAATAAACTAAGTAAATTAACTAAATTATTAAAACTTATTTATAATATTATATTAACTTTAATTAAGATAATTAAGTAAAATACTTATTAATTACCTAAGTATTTTATAATAGTATATTAGTAAAATTTATAAACTATTTACTATTTTATATAAACTATAGGTTTAAATTAAATTTATACTAATTTCTTATTAAAGAAGAAAATACTAATAAAGCTATTATTATAGTAAATAAACTTAAGAAATTATATTAAGAATTATAAATATAGTTTAAATTTATTAAAAAATAAATAATTAAATTTATAAATATTAAAAAAATTAGAGGATTAATTTTTAAGGAGGGGGATATAGTTTATTTACTCTAGCACTTATAAAATAATAAATAACTAAATATTAGGACTAATAGGCTAAGTAATAAACTTAACTTTAAAAAACTTAGACTTTATAAAGTTATAAAGAAAATTAAATTTATTAATTATAAAATAAATCTTTTACTTACCTTAAGATAATAAAAAAAAACTATATATTTAAATTTTTATATTTTACTATTAGAAAAAGTATTAATAAATAAGAAAATAGGTAAAGTTATATAAGATAAAATTATTATTTAAGGCAAGGAACTTAAATATAAAGTTAAAAAACTTAAAATAATAAAATTTAACAAAGATATTTAATAAATAAAATACTTAGTAAAATAGAAAGGCTATAATAAAATAAAAAATTTATAGTAACTTATTAAAGATTTTAAATACTTAAAAAACCTTATAAATAACTTTTATTAAAACCTAGGTTTAATAAAGAAGGGTTAAAGATACCTTAATTAATAATATTAACTACAGAACCTATAATTATAAAATTAATTAGATTAGGTAATAAGGATATAGCTTAAAAAGTAGCCTCTGCTTTATACTTTTTTTTTTTTAACTACTTTAGTTTTATTAAATTATTAATACTCTAAAATACTATATATACTACTTTTTTAAACTATTCCTTATATTATTTCTAAAAATAAATAACTTTAGTTATAAAATTTATAATTTTCTTTTTAATAACTTTAACCTTATTATTAAGCTAGTTATACTAATAAAAAATATATAATAATTATTAAGGTATAAGAAATATTTTATAATAAAATTTATAATTTTTAATATACTTTAAGTAATAACTTAAGTTAACCTTAAAAGTTAAATATTAAGATTTTTTCTTTTTATAATAAAAACAGGGTTTTATTTTAATAAATTATAATAATATAAAAGTAGTAAGTACTATACTTTTATTAAGTTTTTTTTTTTTTTTTTTATATTAGTTAAGTTAGTAGATTTTTAAATATAGAAAGTTATTTTAGTAATAAATAAGTAATAAAATAAGGGAAAATACTTATAGGTAGAGGTATAAATACTTATATACTAGATTACTTAGTCTTAGGGATAAAATTAATAAAAGGGGGAGAATTATATTATAACCTAGCTTTTATAATTATAATAAAGGGCCTATAGGGTAGGCGCTCTTAAATTAATATTAGGCTATATAATTAATTAAAAAGCAGTTAATAAGAATTAATATTAATTTTAATTAATATATAAA
>NW_026946498.1:0-7275 GCF_033847375.1 Trichoderma aggressivum f. europaeum | reverse complement strand
ACCTAAGAGAGAAACTTACTATTAAGTAAATAATACTTTTTTTTTTTTATTTATTTTTTTTACTAAATTCTTTTATAAAGTTTTTTTTATAATTTTATTTTTATATATTATTTTATTTAATTTTATATTATAAATAATATTACTTATATTATAATTTTTTTACTTAAATTTTTAAGGATTTTTATTACTTTAATATTATTTTTATTAAATTTAAGTAAGTTTAAGTAATAACCTTTATTAACTTTTTACTTAAAAATAAAGTTAATATTTATTTTAAAAACTTAAAAGTATATTTTAAAATATTATTTTTTTACTTAATAGTTTTTATAATTAATATAATAACTTAAATACTTTTAATTTAATATTTTATATATAAAATTTTATTTTTAAGTTTATAATTAAATATAAGTTAAAAAACTTAAATAAATAATATATTTAAAATAAAGTTTTTTAATATATTAGCTTTTATAATATATATATAAATAATAATTTAAATATTTTTAATATAAACTTAGGTAATTACTTTACTTATAATTTTAATTAAGTATTTAAAATAATTTTTTATTATTATTTTATATAATATAATTTTTAAACTTAAGTTTTTAATTATTTATATATTTATTATATTACTTTAATAATTAAAATTAATTAATACTTTTATAAAAAAAATATTAATATTACTTAATTAAACTTATATTATTAAAAAATTTTAAATTTATTTAATAATTTTTTTAAGTTAAATTATATTTACTTAAAAATAGTTTTTTTTTATTATTAATTAATATTATTTTTAATTAATTAATTTTTTATATTTATAAAACTTTAATTTTAATATTATATTTATTATAATAAAAAAATAAAAATATATATTTTTTTTTATATTTATTTTATTTTTAAAATAAATAATTATAATATTTATTATATACTTACTTATTTTTATAATTATTTATTTTAATATTTTAATATTTAAGTAAATATTTTTAATAACTAAGGTTTATATAAAATTAATTTTACTTAATATTTATAACTTAATTAAGTTTTTTTCTAAAGTTAGTTTTTTTTTAATAAATTAAATTTATATTACTTTAAGTAATTTATTAATTAAATAATTTATTAATTAAATAGCTATTTTTAATATTACTTTTAAAATTATTTTAATATTAAAATTAATTTTATTTTTAATTATTATTTTTAAAATTAATTTTTTAATTATTAAGTATTTTATATTTTTATTTTTTTTAAAATAAAATATATTAATAGTTTTATATTAGGCTTTATTTTTTTTTAAAATATTTATATTAATAATTAACTTATTTATTAATTTTATTTATAATATAATAATAATAAATTTATTATTTTTACTTAATTTATTAATTTTTTATTACTTATAATTATTAATTTTAATAATATTAATTATAAATATTTAATTAAAGTCTTAGTTAATAATTAATTTTTTTTTTATTTATTAATAATTAAGTTTTTAATTTTTTTATAAATATTATTAGCTTTTTATAAATAATTAAGAAATTTAATATTAAAAATAAAATTATAATATAATTTATTATATTAAATTATTAATTAATTTTTAAAATAAAAATATATTATATTAATAATAATACTTTTTATAAAAAAATAATATATAATTAAGGGTAGTAAAAAAAAATTAATTAATTTTAATAATATATATTTTTTTATTTATATTTTCTTTTTTACTTTTATAATAATATTAAATTTTTTTATAATAATTACTTAATTAAACCCTTTAAAAACTTTTATTTTTACTTTTTTAATAATTATTTATATATTATTATTAAGCTTAAAGTTTTTAATTTATAAAATAATTATTTTTTTTATATTAATATTTTTTTTAATAAAGTTTTTAAATAATTTTAAAAAAATAATTAATTATTTTAAATTAATTTTTATAAATTTAATTTTTTAATTATAATATAAAAATTTAATTTTTTTATTATATTTTTTAAATAAATAATTTTTTAAATAATAATTTTTAATATTATAATAAAAGTAAATAAGTTTTTTTTTTTTATTATATTTACTTTAAAATATTTATACTTTAAATTATAATTAAATAATTTTTTTTTATTTTTAAAAAAATATAATATTATATTTATATTAAAATAAACTTTTATAAATTTATAAAGTAATTTATTTTTTTAATAATTATTTAAATAAATTTTTAATAAAGTATTTTTTTTTTTAACTTAATAAACCTTAATTTTTAACTTATTTATTTAATTAATTAATTATTTAATAATAAAATTATTTTAGTAAAAATTATTTATTTATTTTATAATTTTTAAAATATATTTATTTTTTAATATTTTATATATAATTTTTTTAAAATAATTATTATTTTTATTTACTTAAGATTATTTAGTTATATTTAAGAATTTATTACTTTACTTTAGATTAATTAATTATATTACTTTTACTTTATATATTTTTTAAATATTTAAATATTAATAATTTTTAAAATTATTAAATTTATAAAAGTTTTTTTTTATAATTTTTTTAATTTAAATATATAATATTATTTTAGTTATATTTTAAATATATATTATAAACTTTTTTCTAATAAATTAAATTAATTTCTTAATAAATACTTTTATAATTTAAAAATTAATTAAAAGTTTTTTTATTTAATAAAGGTTTTTAAAATATAAAATATATTTTTTAATTATATAATAAAATATTTTTATTATTATTATAATTTTTAAAATATAATTTTAATTTTATTTTAATTTTTATTTATAAAATACTTTTAATTAATTATTTAATTTTTAATTAAATTTTATTATTTATATAATAATTAAAGTAATTAATTTTTTTTTTATATTATTATATTTAATTATAAATAAATTATACTTTTTTAAAAAACTTAATATATTATTATTAATAAAATATTTTATTTTTTATTATTTTTTTATTTAATAAAAAAAAAAAGTTTTTTATTTTATAATAAAATTAAATATATTTTAAAAATTAATATTATTAATAACTAAAGTAATTATTAAATTATATAAGTATTAATTAATTAAGTTAATTATTATTAAGTTTATTAATTATTAAAATTTAATTTTATAATTTATTTATAATAAATTTATAATATTATTATTTAAAATTAATTAATTTAAAAATTTATTAAAATTATAAACTTTAATTTATTATAATATAAATTAATTTAAATTATTAAGCTTTTTTTAATTAAATAATATTTTTTATTAATAAAAAAGTAAAAAATTATTATATTTTTTTAATTATTTTTTTAAAAAACTAAATAAGTATTATTAATATTTTATTATTTTAAAGCTTAATATACTTAAGTTAAGTTAACTAAATTATTATTAAAAAAATTTAATAAAAAACTTTTTTTAATTTTTAATATTTAATAATTAATTAATTAATAACTTTAGTATTAAATATTATTAAGTATTAATAAAAATAATATTATTTAACTTAATATTTAAAAATATTTATAATTTATTAATAAAATAATACTTAAGTAAACTTTAAGTTTTTTTTAATAATTAATTTTTTATTATTTTATTAATTAAATAATATTATTAATTTTTTAATTAATTATAGTTTTTTTATACTTTTACTTATTTTATTTAATATTAAGTTTAATTTTTAAATTTAATTATTATATTTAATAAAAGTAATATAAATATTTATTATAATAATAAAAATATATATTACTTATATTAAGGAATTAATTAATTTTTTATAATAATTTTTTAAAATTATAAAATATTAAAATAATAAAAAAAATTATTTTTACTTTAAGCTTTTTTTAAAAAAAAAGTTTTTTTAATATTAATAAAAAATTTTTAATAATATTATTTTTTTTTTATTATTTTATTATATTATTAATATATTTATTTTATAAAAAAAATTTAAAAAAATAATTATTTTTTTATTAATATTAAGTAATTTTTTTATATTTTTTAAATATTTTATTATTTTTTTTACTATTTTACTTTATTTAATTTTTAAAGTTTTTTAAATATTTTAAGTTTTTTAAATATTTTAATTAAATAATTAAGTTAAAAGTTTAAATTATTTTTTTTTTTTATTTTTTTTTTTTTTTTTAAAAAAAAAATAAAAATTTAATTTATAATTTAAATAATAATTTAATAAAAAATATAAGTTTTAGTAATAGCTAAAAAATATTTTTTATTACTTACTTACTTAATTTTTTTATTTTTAAATAATTAATTAATACTTTTACTTTATTTTAATATTAATTTTTTATATTTACTTTTATAATATTTATTTATAAACTTTTTTATTTTAGTTTTTATAAATATTAATATTTATATAAAATAATCTTAGGTTTTTATTTATAATTAAAGTAATAAAGCTTTTATAATATATATAGTAAAACCTAGGTTTTAATAATTAGTTTTTTTTATAAATTAAATAAATAAAATAATAAAAAAATCCTTTTATTTTAATTATTATTTTATTAATAGCTAGGGAATATATTTTTAAATTAAGCTATTAATACTTAAATATTTTTATAAACTACCTAGCTTATTTAATTATTATAAAGACTATAGTATAAAAATAAAATTATAATATTATTTAATTTAACTACTGTAACCTTATTTTAATTAAAATAAAGCTATTATTTTAGCTAGGGTTATTTTTATTATAATAATATATTTTAATTTTTCTATTTAGCTAAAGGAAATATTCTTTATTTTATATTACTAAGCTAACTAAAGCCTAGCTTAGTTATTTATTCTAGCTAGCACTAACTGCTAGTTATAGACCTAATTAAAGATCCTTATTAAAATAGGGTTTTTTTTATTTTTTCTAAGGTACTTTTAATACTGCCTAAATAATAAAAATATATTACTTAAATAATAATACTTTTTTCTTAAGCTTTTTCTTTAAGATTAAGCTTTAACTTTTTATTATTTATTATTATTATATTTAATTAATACTTAAATATTAAAAATTAATAAAAAAGAAATTTAAATAAATTATTATTAATATAAAGCTTATTAATTTAATTAATTATTATAATTTACTAAAAAGCCCTAAGGGATATTAATTTCTACCTTAATAAATATATTTTTTTTAAAATTAAGATTTTTAATATATATTAACTTTAAAATTACTATAATTATTTAAGTAATAAAATATTATTAAATAAATAATAACTTATATAATAAATTATTTATAATTTTATAATATAATTATTTATATTTAAATATATATAATTTAATTTTTAAAATAAATATATAATTATTAATAAAATTAATTAAGTAAAGTTATTTAATTTATATTATTTAGCTTCTCTCCTAGGTATAAAAAATAAACTACCTAAAAGCTAAAATTAAAATAATTATTATTAAACCTTTATTTAGCAGCTATTAGCTAGCCTAGCTAATTTATATTTTCTTTTTTATAATTAATTTAAATTACCCTCTTCTGCCTTATTTATTCTTTAGGCTCTAGTAGACCTTCTTTATAGCGCTAATAGTATTAGGATTATAAGTTTTTATAGTAGTAGTTATTATCTTAGTAGTAATTACTATTAGTTTTTTATTACCTTTAGCTATTATAGCTATTTATAGTAAACTTTAGTTAGCTATTAACTTATTTTATAATAGTTATTATAAAGGTTTATTGCTTTTATAATATATTATTTTATTAGGTAGTTTTTTGATTTTAAAAGCGTTATATATGTAATTTATTTTTAAATAGGATTATCGCTGCCTTTTATAATCTAATAGAATAATCCTATCTAGTCTAGTTAAGTTATTAAACTATAAGTTACGGGCTTAAAGCCAGTTGCGTTATACTTAAACCTTATTATTTAGGCCTTTTTGTGTATTTTAAGTTTAGTCTTAAACCTTAATTAATTATACTTTATAGCCTAAATCTTTAAGGTTTAACTTAGTTAGCTGTAGCTAATTAAGTTAAGCTATAGATTAATTCTGGATTTTAAACTAAAGGCTAGGGCATAGTCTTCCTTTAACCTAGCTATTATAGCTTTACTGAACCTTTTGATAATAAATATAACCTTTATATTATTTAGCTTATTAATAACTTATTTTATTTACTAAAGTAATTTTAAATTTATTAAGTTAAGTATTAATTATTATAATATTTATAATAAGTAAATTTCTTTTTATTACTTAATAAAATTATATATTATAAAAGGCTAATAATTAACTAAACTTATTTAATAATATTAAAAATTTATTAAGGGCCCCTTAATATAATTATATATATTATATATAATAAATACTTTAAGAAATTAAAATTAAAAAAGTTAATAATTAATAATAAATAATTATTAATAAAATATAAAGTTTATAAACTTATTTAAAAAGTTATAATTAAAAATTTATAAAATATAATATAATTTAATTAATTAAAAATTACTAATATTAGTTTTTTAAAACTTTTTTTTTTAGTTATTTTTTTTTTATAAGTTTTATAATTAAATAAAAAAATTAATTATTAAAATTAATCTTATAATTAAATTTTAATTTTTTATAAAATTTATTTATATATATTTTTAATTAAATTAATTTATAATTATATAAAAACAAACTAATATAATTTTTTTTTAAAATTTTATTATTTTTAAATTACTTTTCTATAATAATTTACCTTAAACTTACCCTAAACTTACCTTAAACTTACCTTAAACTTATTTTAAAATATAATAAAACTTACCCTAAAGTATAATAAAACTTACCCTAAAGTATAATTAAACTTACCCTAAAGTATAATTAAATTTACTTTATATTTACTTTAAATTTATTTTAAAATATAATTTATTTTATTTTAAAATATAATTAAATTTACCCTAAAATATAATTAAATTTACCTTAAAGTATAATTAAACTTATTTTATATTTACTTTAAACTTACCTTAAAGTATAATTAAAATTATTTAAAAATATAATTAAATTTACCTTAGAGTATAATTAAACTTACTTTATACTTATCCTAAACTTACTTTATATTTACCTTAAACTTATTTTAAAGTATAATTAAACTTACTTTATATTTACTTTAAATTTACTCTAAAATATAATTAAACTTATTTTATATTTACCTTAAACTTTCCCTAAAATATAATTAAACTTACTTTAAAGTATAATAAAACTTACCTTAAAGTATAACTAAACCTACCCTATAGCTAAATTAAATTTACTTTATAATTATTATTTTATAATATAAAAAAGCTTAATCTAAAATTATTATATATATAATTAATATTATATA
>NW_026946497.1:0-7539 GCF_033847375.1 Trichoderma aggressivum f. europaeum | reverse complement strand
AAAATAATTAAAAAAATATAATAACCTTTTACCTTTTTATTAATAAAAAATACTATTTAATTAAAAAAAGCTTAATAATCTTAATTAACTTATATTATAATAAATTAAAATTTATAGTTTTAATAAATTTTTAAATTAATTAATTTTAAATAATAATATTATAAATTTACTATAAATAAATTATAAAGCTAAACTTTAATAATTAATAAACTTAATAATAATTAACTTAATTAATTAATACTTATATAATTTAATAATTACTTTAGCTATTAATAATATTAGTCTCTAAAGTATACTTAATTTTATTATAAAATAAGGAACCCCTTTTTTTTATTAAATAAATAAATAATAAAAAATAAAATACTTTATTAATAATAATATATTAAGTTTTTTAAAAAAGTATAATTTACTTATAATTAAATATAATAATATAAAAAAAGAAAAAATTAATTACTTTAGCTATTATATAAATAATAAAGTTTAGCTAAAAGTTAAATAATTAACTAAAGGTATTTTATAAGTAAAAATTAAAATAAAATTAAAGTTATATTTTAAAAGCTATAATAATAATAAAAATATTTTATTATATAACTAAAGGGTATATTTTATACTTTAAAAACCTTTATTAAATAAGGAAATCCTTAACTAGCTCTTAGACCACAGGAGCGCTTATTAAAAAATAAATCTAACCTATTAAAAAGATTCCGTAGTATATATTTAAGATATAACTAAAGCTATATTATATACTTAAATTAAGGAGATTATAAAAAAGAAAAACCTTTATAAGTTTAGTAACTTTAAAAGCTGCTAATACTTAAATATTTAAAAAATATATAAAATAAAAGTAATATAATTAATTAATTTAAAGTAAAGTAATAAACTCTTAGATATAACTAAGTAATCTTAGGTAGATAGGAATAATAGTTACTTTAGGAAAATTATATATAAAACGCTAAAAAATAAGTATACCTTAAAGACTATAAAATAAATAAATAACTCTTACTAAGATAATTTTATTATTAAGTAACTAACTAATTAAATAAATAAGCTAAAAATTAAGGTTTATTAAGTTAAAAAAAAAAATACTTTATTAAAAACTTATTTAAATAATTATTAGGAGGATAAACTACCTTATAGATTTACAAAAGCCTATTTTAATATAAATATAATATTATACTTTTTTAAAAATAAAAAAAAACTATTTAATTATAATTTAAAGTATAAGTACTTTAGGGTAAATATAATAAAAAAAGGAAAGCTTATTTACTTTTATTATAATATTAAAAATCATTACCTAAAAGACTACTTATTTAAGAAATATAATAAAGGGATTAAATTCCTATATTATAACTAAAAAGCTAGATTTACAGAAATTAGTCTAAGGTAAGTAGCTATCTCTTTAAGACTATTTAAAAACCTTATTAAAAAAAGTATTAATATAAGGAAAATAGCTGTTTTATAGGCTAAGAGCTTTAAACTTAATAATAATATATAAATAGTTATTAAAAAAGTAAAAGTAAAAGCTTTAAAAGGGTTTAGTTAGGTAATTACTATAAAAGAACTTAATATAATTATAAGGGTAAAAAAAGGTATATAAATAAAGAAATATATACTACTAGAATTAATTAATCTTCTTTTACTACCCTTAGTTATATATTATCCTTTTATAAAAAGTATTACTACTAATATAATATACTTTTACCCTAAAGACTAGCTAATAGTTTAATATAATAAATTAAATTATAACCCTATCTTTAATACTAAATTTCTTAATTACTTATAAAAAGCTAATAATACTTATAAAAAAGTTAAAAACCTAGCTATTAGTAAGTAGGAAAAAGGATTAGTTATTAATTAAGACTTTAATTAAATACCTATAGTTAATATTATTAAAATTAGCAGCTATAAGTAATAAAGAATTAATAAACTAGGCGAAGATAATAAACCTATTACTACTGCGCTATAAATAAAGTTAATAAATAAGCTAGCTGTTAATATAAATATTTTAAAGGAAAGTAAGGCCTAATATAAAACTACTAATATATTTTATTTTAAAAGGAATAAAAATATAGAATACTTAGCGGCTAGAAAATTAATTTTAAAAATAATAATTAGTAAATTATTTAATTAGTAAATTACTTAAAGTAATATAAACTTAGTTTATTAAAAAAAGGCTAACTTTAGAAGAAAACCTAACTAAGCTATAGACACTAGGTAAAACTAATTTTATATAAGCCTTAGTTATTAAAGGCGCCTACCCTAATATTAAGGTATTAAAGTAAATAATTATAAAAATAAGTAAATATATAATAAGTATTATAATTATTTATTTTTAAAATAAAATAAATATAAGAAAAGAAAATATATACTTTTACTTTTTTACTATAGTAAACGTAATATTAAGATTAAGGCTTAATAAGTATAAGGAACTAATTAATTAAAGGTAATATAAGCTAGTAATAAAAAAGGATTATCTTTAGGTAAATATAATTTAACTTAAAAAAATTATTAAATAAATTTAAGATTTTTTAATAATATAAGTTTAATTAGGTAGTATTAATACTCCTTTTATAAAGGTATTAATTAATTTTAGTTATTAAGGTAATATAATAAATATATAAATAGCTAAAGACTTAGGTTTAAAAATTATATTATATAAGATAGTAATAAAAAGCTATTTTAAGTACTTAATTAAGATTATAAATAAAGTAATTACTTAAGTTTATATTAAAAACGCTTAAGTTATTATTTATATATATATTATAAAAGCTAATATATTAAAAAACTTTATTTTAGGTATACTATTTATTTAAGCTTTTTAGCTTATATTTAATTATAAGCTTAAAAATAGAATTTTATATATAAAATACTAAATTAAAAATATTTAAGTTATTATATTAATTATAGGGGCTATTAAGTAAGAAAATAATACTTTAAAATATACCCTTAAGTTTTTAAAATAAATATTAACTTTATTTCTAAGTAAAAAGTTAATAAAAATTATTACTTAAACTTACTTAAATTTAATAAAAATAATATTAAAGTAATAAAAATCCCTAAGAATTTAAGTAAAAAGATTATAATATAAGTAGTATTATTTATAATATAAAATTAAATAAAATAATATATAAAAATAAAATTATAAAAAAGGCTTTATAAGAAAATTTAATAAAAAAAGTAAATAAAAAAAAAAAAAAGTATTATTTATTTAATAATAAATTTAAGGTAAATATAATATATAAACTAAAGTATAGAAAGATAAACTTAGTAAATAATACTTTATTAAATAGCTTTATATTTACTAGGAACTTTAATTAAAAAAAGAAAAAGTAGAAAAATATATAATTAAAACTTAACTTAAATACCCCTTATATTTCCTTTATTACTCCTAAGTTTAGATTAATTAATTATAAAATAAAATTAATAAAGGAGAGGCTAAAAATAATACTAAAGACTATTTAAAAAACCTTTATAAAAAATAAAATAAAAATTCTAATAAAAATCCTATTTAATAAAAAAAAAGCTTTATCTTAGGACTTTTTAAAAAATAATAACCTTAACCTTAATATAGCTTTTTTATAAAAAATTAAGGTTATCCTTTATAATACTTAGTAATTAAGAATAATTCTAATTTTAAAAGCTATAGTCCTAAAGGTAATTAATTTTCTATAAATATAAATTAAGAAAAAAATCTTAGAAGAAAGTTATAGCTTATATAAAAATCCTTTTTTTTTAATTTAAAAGAAAAATAATAAGCTATAATTTATTAATTTAGTTACTTAACTTAATAAGGTAACTCTTTAAGATATTTTTATATTACTAAGTATAAAAAAGTTTAATAAAAACTTTATTAATAGTATTTTATTTTCCCTCTTAGACTTTTTTTTTAATTATAATTAAATACTTTTTAATATTAAAAGCTATAATTATATAATATTTATAAATTTAATTAAATTACTAAGGTATTATATATTATTAATAAATATAATAAACTTAGTAATATAATTTTAATAAATTATAACTTAAATATTATTTAATTTTATATTTATTATATATTACTTATTTTTAAATAATATTATAATATAAGGGGTAAAGATTATATATAATAATAAGGAATTACTCCTTAGTGTAAGGTAATATATCCTTAAGTATTTATAAAACCTAAATAAAGTTTTAGTTAATATAAAATTTTTTAAGTATATTATCTTAGCCCTAAAGTTTATATTTTACTAAGAATTAACTAATTTTATAAATTACTTATATAAAATATAAGGCTAATAGCCTTTAATTAGTAAAATTATAAAAATTTAAGAATAATACTATTATTATAATATATATAATATATATTTATTTTTAGGCTTTATTAGTTATTATTAAGTTTAAATTAAATACTTTATATAAATTACAGCCCTTTTTACTTACTTATTAAAGAAAATAACTATATAGGACTAGAACTTAGAAGCTTAAAAAATAATAAAAAAGCTAAAGGAATATATAATTATAGCTTTTATTTTAACTTCCTTAGATCTAGGGGAAAGTTATAGCGAAATTATTTTAATAATTAACACTAGTTTTATAAAATAAGGTACTACATTAATATAAGTTATTAATAAAAAACATAAGCTAGTATAATATAAAAGTAATTATTAATTATCTTTAGAAAAGAAATATAATATTATAAAACTAAAATATAAAGTAATTCTTTATACTTTAAAGTATTTATAAGGATATATTTATAGCGCTTTATTTATATTAAAAATAAATATAAAAGTCTTTATTAATTAAATAAATAGCGTAGTTAAAAATATTCCTAGCTTATATATTATATACTAAATTAGTTATATTTTATTATTTAACTTTATAATTAAATATATTTCTAAGAAAAATAATATTATAGTAAATACTTTATTATATAAACCTCTAGGATTATTTAATTTTAAAAAAAATAAATTAAAGGAAGACTTAGAAGTATTTATTAATTTATACTTATTAAATATTAAAATAAACCCTTTAATAACTAATTATAAAAAACCTTAGTAAAAGCTAGTAAAGTATTTTACTACCCTATAGTAATTATTTAATTTAAATTTAGTAAAATTTTAGAAATTATATTTAAAAGCTAAATATTACTTTATAAAAAATAAGTAATTATAACTTATACTTATAAAAACTTAATTTATATTAGTATTAGTAATTAATAATAATAACTAAAAAAAGGAAATTATTTATATATTTTACTTAGCTAAAGGCTATAAAAAAAAAGAAGTTATATTTTAATTAATTAAGTAAAGATATTAGTAAAGTTTACTTTAAACTAATATAGTAAAAGCTATTACTATATATAGCCCTTATTAGGAATTTAATTTATATTATTATTATAAAAAAGTTAGATTTTTAATATTTTTTTATCCTATATAATAGATTTATTTTAATACTTAATATATTTTATTAAATAAAGGGTATAAATACTTAATTAAAAAATAATATAATTTTATAAGCTAGGTTAAAGTAATACTAGTTAAGAGACTAAACTTAACTATAATATTAAGATTTATAATAAATTAGATTTACTATTTTAGACTTATAACTTAGGCTATAGTAAATAAAGAACCTAAAATAAAAGGCTTTATCCCTAGGGTATTAAAAAATCTAAGTATATATTATATAAAAATCTTAGGATATTACCCTTAAGCTAACTTTTTAGTTAAAGTTAATTATTATAGTTTTATAAAAATAATTATAAAAATTATAAAATAAAAAATTAGTAAGTAATTAAAGACTTTTAACTTAATTATTTTAGTAAATTAAATAATAGTTAAAGCTTTAATAAGGAAATTAGCTTTTTACCTAATATATAACTAAGAACTATTTTTTTTAATTAAAGTAAAAATTCTAACCTAATGCTTAATTAATTAAGATAAAATATATTTACCTAAAGATTTATTAAAAGCTTAAATATAAATATTAGAAAAAAAAACTAAAGATATTAAAAAAGTAAGAAAAAGGGTAATTACTTTTTAAATATTATTTATAAAAAAAATAAATAAAAATAATAAATATACTTTATATAAAAAATTAAAATTAATTAATATTAAGGATTTTATTTTTTTTTTTAATACTTATTAAGATAATAATAAATCCTAAGTTATAAAGTTATAAATATAATAGCTTAGACTTTTTAAAGCTATTTCCTAGGATAAAAGGTTTAGTATATATTAAATTAAAACTTTAAATAAAGTCTAGATTAATAAAACTATAATTATTAACTAATTAAAGAAATTTATAAAAAATAAATTTAATTAATAATAATTTAATTTTAACTTTAACTTATTAAATAGAAAGTTATATATAAAGTATAAGTTACTAAATAATATAAGCCTAGAGTTAATTAATAAAAGGGAAATACTAGTAAATAATTAAATAAATATTAAAGATACTAAGAATAATAATTATTAAAAGCTATAAAATATATATATAAAAGAACTTAATAAATTATTTAAGTAATTAAATATTAATAATAATTAAAAAAATACTACCTAAGAGATTATAAACTTAATATTAATTAATTTAGACTTTATAAATAATAATTAAATAATTATTAGTTATAAAGTAGTTAAAAAAATTTTTAATAATAAGGATAATAAATTAGACTTTAGTAGTAATAAAGGTAGTAAAGCCTTTTATTAACTAAATTTATAATTATAAATATACCTTAAAGTTAAACTTTAAAAACTTTTAGTAAGGAAAAAAGTATAATATAAATATATTCCTAAATATTAAGAACCTTAATTAAATAAGATATATAATAATTATTTATATTAATAATACTTATTTTAAGTTATTATTAAAGAGGAGAAAAGAGATAAATATATAACTAAAAGAATTTTATTTTTTTAAAAAAAAACTAAAAAAATATTAAAAACTTTAAACTATATTAACCTTTAGCAGCCGGAATTATTTAATTTATACCTTAATAATACCTCTTAACTATAATTATTAGTAAATTTACTTAATAAATAGCTTAATAATAAATATAAAAAAAAATTAAAAATAATATATAAGTTAAAAAGTAATAGCTTAATTAAGATAATCTTTAGTTATCCTAATACCTTTATTTATAATAAAATCTACTTTTAAAAAGTATATATTAATATTTATTTTTTAATTTTTTAATTAGTAATTATAAAAAAAGTATTAGCTATAGTTTATATAATTAAATTATAAGTAATTAGTATAATCTTTATTTTATTAACTAAGAATAGAAATATAATTATAAAAAAGGAAAAAAATATAATCCTAAATATAATTAATAATAAAAGTATATAATTAAATATAATAAAAGTAAAAATAAAGATTAAGAGTTTTATAAAAAGTAATAAATAATACTTTTATATACTTAAGCTATTAAAGAAATATATTAAAAAACTACTTTTAAGGATATAAAATTTTTACTAAGATATATATTAAATTTAAACTTTTTTTTACTTTTTTTTAAATATTATTTAATATATAATTATACTTAGATTAAAATTAACTAAA
>NW_026946496.1:0-7760 GCF_033847375.1 Trichoderma aggressivum f. europaeum | reverse complement strand
CCGGGGGAAGAGTTTTAGTTAGTAGTTTAGTTAGTTTTTTTTTTTTATATGACCCGAACCCTAACGTCAGAGACGAGTTTACAGCCTATAATATAATAAAATTTATATTTTATATAATTAGTTAATACTAAGTATAGCTATAAAGTATAAAAGTAAGTTATAATATTACTCCCTACTTAACTTTTACTTAATTAAGTTAATATAATATTAAAAAATAATTAAATTAAGTATATTTTACTTTAGGTTATTATACTTATTATTATTATTATTATTACTATTATTTTTATCCTAGCCTTTTAGCTTATTATTTTTAAAAGTAATTATAAAAATATTAAAATATTATATAACTTTCTTTAGCCCTGCTTATTATAAATTAATAAACTAAATACTATACTTATTTTTAGCCTTAGTATACTTTAATAGCTAAACCCTAATATAATAATAAAAATATTATTACTAATATAAATTATATTTTTTTATTATTATAACCTCTTAGTTCTTCCTAAATAACTTACTAAATAGCTTTATTAAGTTAATACTAGCTAGCTACTTAAGTATTTTATTTAGTACTTACTTAATTTACTAAATATATTTATAAAAAACTTAATTAAAACTTACCCTAAAGTATTATAGTTATTAATTTACTTTAATTATTTTTTAGTAATATAACTACTACTTAGCTACCTTTAAGGCTAATAATAAGCTTATTTAGTAAAGTATTTTTTAGTTTTTTTTTTATAAATAATAAGCTAGCTTTATAAACTTAACTTAATTTAACTTAATATTTACCCTACTTAGTATTTTAATTAACTATTACTGCTTTACTTTAAGCTTTATAATACTTTATTTATAAACCTTAGTTATTTTAGCTAATACCTTAATATTATTATTACTATTATTATTATAAATATTCCCTTCTTTTATATTATATAAGCCTTAGATATATTTACTACTTATTATATTACTTTACTAATTACTTATATTTATAATTTAATACTTAGTATATTATCTTTATAAAAATATTTATAATATAATAGTTTTTTAGTATTCCTTACTATCCTTAAATTAATAACTACTACTACTTTAATATATACTTATATTTTTCTTATTAATAATAAGAAAATAATATCCCTTATAATTATAATCTTAAAGTATTAGTAAATAGTTAATAAATAAGCTATAATTACTTAGTAATTTAGTAAATTAAGGGTTATTTATAATAATATTAGCTTTTATAAAGAAATAAAAATTAATAATCCTTTTTAGTATAGATTTTATAAACTTATATTACTTTTAAAAGTATAATATAATTATTTTTAATAATAGTTAAATAGTAGTATAGTATTATAAATAAATTAATAAGCTATATAGTTTATATAGCTAAATATACTTAATTTAATTAAATATATTTATAGCTAATACTTAAGAATAAATAATAATAATAAAACCCTTTTTTTTATTAAGTAATTAACTACTATATTTATATAATAATAGCTGCCCTTTTATTACTATATTATAATATAGCTTAACTTAACTAAAAGTAGCTAATAATCCCTACCTAAGTTTAAATTTAATTAATTATAATAGTTATTTAAGTCTAAGTTATTTTAGTCTAGGTTATTTTAGTTTAAGCTATAAAAGTAAGCCTGCTTTTTTAATTTATAAATAAAGAAATATAGCTTATTTTTATTAATATTTTAAAGTAAAGAAAATACAGCTGCCTTTTTAATTTATAAATTAAACTAGCTATTAATAATAAACTATTTTAATTCTTAATTTATAAATTAAAAAGCTTAAGCTTTTTTCTTTATTTATATAGTAAAAATACTAAGGTTATAAAACTTTACTTAGGTTTAGTTAATAAGTTTTACTTAAGTTACAATCTAGCTAACTATAGTAGTTATTCTAATCCATAGTTATTCTAATCTAAATAGTTTATATATACTTATTATTTACTAGTATTTCTAAGGTTATTAAACTTAAATAATTAATAAATTAATAAGTAAGCGTAAGCTAGGCCACACTTTTACCTACCTTACTATCTCTCTTAGTCTTCCCTCTATGCCTATTACCTTACGCTTATACTATTATAGCTCTCCTACTATAACTTACTACTATACCTCTCTTTTTATTTATAACTTACGCCTATTTTATTTATATATAACTATAGCTTAACTTATTACTTAGCTACTTTAATATACTTTATTATATTTTTATAATTTACTTATTTATATAATAAAATTACTATATAATTACTATTATATTTACCCTTATAGCTATACTTTATATAACTACTAGTTATATTCTTCCACTAATAGCTGCCTTTTTAATTTATAGCTTAAATATACCTAATTTATAAATAAAAAAACTTATAACTATATACTTAGTTTAAATCTGTATTTAGGTTAATTATAGTTAATTATAATATACCTTTTTATAACTTTATATTTTTAATCCTACTTTATTTTTATAAACTTAATAAAGTAAAACTTAAGTTTATAATATACTTAATTATATTACTTATTATTTTTAATACTTTAATCTATAGGCTAATATAACCCCTTTATAATACTATAATATAATAATTATAGCCTTTTTAATTTATAATTTAAAAATACTTTATAATACTTTTTACTATTTTCTTATTTATAAATTAAATATATTTATTATAAAAGTTAAGTAAAGTAACCCTAATTAGTTTTACTTAAGTTTAGATTTAGCTAATTACAGTAGTTATTTTAGTCTATAGTTATTTTATTTTAAATAGTTTATATATACCTGTTATTTACTAATATTTCTAAGGTTATTAGACTTAAATAACTAATGGATTAATAGGTAAGTATAACCTTAGGGGAGTATAATTAAATAACTAAGTTAGTTTTTATTATTACGTAATAAAAATAATATTTTTATAAAGCTTATTTTTTAAGTTATTTATATATAATTTTTTTACCTTAAAATATTATAGCCTTAATTTTTAATTAAATATAAAAGAAAAAAAGGGAAAAAACAAAGGGTATTACATAAGCAAAATTTCAACTTTTCTTTATTATTTTATATAAAATTAAATAAAATAATTATAAAAATTAAGGTTAAAGTTATAAATAGACTTATTATTAAATTTTAATAAAAAAAATTAAATAAAATTATTTTCTTTATATATATATAGTTATTTAATTATGCCCCCCTAAAGTTATGCCTATATAATAAAAGTGTTATGCCCCCCTATTAATTACTTTACTTTTACTACTTAGTTTTTAATTTTTTACCTTAAATTTTAAAAACTAATATTACTACTAACTTACTATTTAAAACTAATCCTACTATAATACTATTTTAAATACTCCCTATTATAACTTCTGTATATATATTATTCCTATTATATATATTTTATATTTTATTTATAAATTTAATATATTATTTTTAATACTTTTTTTATTTTTTTTATTATTTATTCCCTTTTTTTTACTTTTTTAGCCTTAATTAAATACTTAGCTTAAATATTAATTTATAATTTTAATTATTATATACTTTTATATATTAATATTTAACTACTAGCTCTTTAATAATTACTTATTATATTATTATATTATATACTTAACTTAATTTAATATTTACTTATGCTTTTAAACTTAATTTATAATTATTTTTATTTTATACTTTATATTCTTTTTCTCTTTTTTTACTTTTTTTTTTATTTTTTTTTTTTTTATTTTTTTCCTTTTTATTTTCTCCCTTTTTATTTTTTTTTATTTTATAACCTTATTTACTTATAAAAATATATTATACTCTATTACCTATTTTATTAACCCCTAAATCTACTACTAAAATAATAATATTAATTATATATATTATATTAATAATTCTTTTACTTTTTATAATAAATATTAATAAATTACCTTAGCTTACCCTATACTTTAGAAATTTTTATAATATATTATTATAAAATATATTATTTTATTATATATTAATATATTATATACTTTACTATTTACTATATTAATTATATAAATTCCTAAAATTTTTATTAATTACATTAGTTATTTTATTATTATATATATTATTATTTATAATTACTCCTAAAACTGCTTTATTATATATTTATATTAATAAACTACTTTTACTTTATATAAGTTATTATTATTATTATTATTACTATTATTATTTTTCTTTAATTATACTTTTATTCTTTTCCCTAATTTTAAAATCTATTTTAATACTTACCTTTCCCTTTTATTTAATTATTTATTATAGTTATTTTATCTCTCCTGGGTACAAAGAATAAACTACCTAAGAGCTAAGATTAAAACAATTATTATTAAACCTTTGTTTAGCAGCTATTAGCTAGTAGTGCTCTGCTAATTCTTTTACTTAGCAGTAGCCTAGCTAATTTACGTTTTCTCTTTTGTAGTTAGTTTAGGTTGCCCTCTTCTGCCTTATTTATTCTTTAGGCTCTGGCAGACCTTCTCTACGGCGCCAATAGTATTAGGATTCCATTATGGCTGTTTGTAGTAGACTTCAGTTAGCCATTAACTTATCTTATAGTAGTTATTGCAAGGGTTCATTACTTTTGTGGTGCGTTGTCTTGTTGGGTAGTCTTTTGATTTTAAAAGTGTTACGTACGCAATCTATTTATAAGAATTATCACTGCCTTTTATAACCTAACGGAATAATTAGCCTATCTAATCTAGTTGAGTTATTAAACTATAAGTTACGGGCTTAAAGCTTACGTTATGCTTAAACCTTATTATTTAGGCCTTTTTGCGCATTTTAAGTTTGGTCTTAAACCTTAATTAGCAGTTATACTTTGTGGCCTAAATCTTTAAGGTTTAACTTAGTCGGCTATGGCCAATCAGGTTAAGCTACGGATTAATTCTAGATTTTAAACTAAAGGCTGGGGCGTAGCCTTTCTCTAACCTAGCTGTTACAGCTTTACTAAACCTCTTAATAATAAATATAACCTCCATAGTTATTTTATAAAAATAAATACCTTACTTAATTTTTACTATAGTTATTTTTTATTTATAATTATATAATTATTAATAATTATACTATTTTTTTTTTTTTTACTATTATTAATTTTATTAATAACTCCCTTATTTCTTTAACTAACTTATATAATATATTTAATAACTAGCTTATTATAAACTAAATTTACTAATATAAAATTTAATTTTTTTATTAATTAATTATACTTTTTACTAATATATTAAACTAAATATATATTTTATATATTTATATATTAAATATTTAATTTATTAATATTAACTTTACTTTTTTATTATTTTTTATTTATATTATAAATTACTATATTTTATTTTTTATAATTTTAAATAACCCTTGCACTATATTTTATACTTTTTTTTTTTTTATTTTATTTTATATTACTATTATTATTTTATTTTCCTATTTTAAATATACCTTATATAATATTAATATTTATATTACTTTAATTATTACTAAATATATTAATATATAATTAATTACTTTTATTTATTTATTATTATTTTAAATCCTTATTATTACTAACTTATTAATAATAATATTATTATAATAATTTTACTTTATTTAGTAATTTAATAATTTTATTATTATACTTAAATATACCTTTTTTATTTTCTTTATTAATATTTTTAATTTATAAATTAAGCTATTTACTAACTTTTTTTATTTTTCCTATTTATAAATTAAAATCCCTATTACTTTTAACCCTTAGTTTTTTAATACTTTTTAAAATACTTTATATAATATAACTTATTTTATTATTAACTAATATAATAGCTAGTTTTTATTTTTTTATATTTATATTTATTATAAAATATATAATAATTTTTTTTATATTTTTTTATATTACTTTTATATATTATTCTTTAATTAATTATTAAATAATTAATATAGCTTAATATATACCTTTTTATACTATATTTTAAATAATATTACTAATTTAACTTTTTATAATATTATTATTACTTATACTATATTTATTACTTAGTTTAAAACTTTTTATATTTTTTATAGCTTTTTTTTTTATTTTTTTTAATTAAGCTTATTGCTTTATATAGCTTTTTTAAGTTTAATTTTTTTAAATATTATATTTACTTTATTTTCTTTAGTTATAAGTTAGGCTTTTTTTTTTTATTTATTACTTAAATTTTTACTTTTATTTTTTTTTTAAACTTTTTCTTTTATACTTAATATATTTACTTAATATACTTAGTTATATTTTTTACTACCCCTGGCTACTTTAACTAACCCTTTATTATTTTATTAGCTTTATTAACCTTAAATTATTTACTTATTACTTTTAATAAAAAAAACTATTAGTAATATATACTTATTATTTATAAAATATTATATAGCTTTTTTACTTTTTTTATAATATTTTTTTTTTTTTTAATTACTTTTTTACTTATATATTTTTTATAAATACTACTATATATTTCTTACTTACTAATATATTTTTAATTATTACTTATACTTTATATATTTTATATTATTTTTTATTAATACCTTAATAAATAATATTACTTTATTAATAGGGTTTAGTAACTTAAACTTATATAATTTTACTTAGTTATAAATAATACTAGGAATAGTTATAATTACTTTTATAATAGTATATTACTTATTAATTTATATACTTAAATAATACTTTTTTAAATATATAAATACTTTATTAGCTATATATATAAACTTATATAACTTATATATAATAAATAAGTATATATATAAATAAATAAATAGCTTTATATTTTTTATTTATTTTCCTTTTTTAAACTTATACATAAGCTTTTTTTTTACTTTATATATTTCTTTATATTATATTTTTTTCTTTATTTATAAATTTATTAGTTTTTAATTAGTTTTTTTTTTATATATTTTATATTTTTTTTTTAATTACTTATTTTATATATAACCTTATATATATATACTAATTAATCTCTATTACCTAAACCTAACCCTAGCTTAATTACTTATATACCTTATACTTTTAATTACTTTTTTAATTTATAAATAATCTTTTTTATTATATAGGAAAATTATTTATATTTATTTACCCTTTTATATAACTTTCCCTTTTACTTATTTAATAAATTATTTTTTCTTTTATTTAACTTATTAAGTAAGTTATTTTTCTATTACCTTTATTTACTTATTTATTTAATAGCTTATTCTTTTACTAATTTAATAAGTTTTTTTTTATTAATTTAATAAATTTTCCTTTATTAGTTTAATAACTTATCCCTTCTTTAGTTTAATAGCTTATTCCTTTACTAATTTAATAGGTTTCCCTTTATTAGTTTAATAAGTTTCCCTTTTTTAGTTTAATAACTTATTCTTTTACTAATTTAATAAGTTTTCTTTTACTTATTTAATAAGTCTCTCTTTACTTATTAAATAAGCTATTCTTTTTTTTATTTAATAGCTTATACTTTTACTTTTTATATAGCTAGTTTCCCTAATTATATACCTTAATTATATAATATATTTTTTTACTAGCTTTTTTAATTTATAAGTAAAATTATTATTAACTTTTTACTACTTACTATTACAGCTATAGCTGCCTTTTTTAACCTATAGATTAAAAATACTAAGTTATAACCCTTAACTTATATAATTTTATATACTATAATTATATTTACTTTTTTAACTTATAAATTAAAATAGCTAATATATAAATATAAATTAATAGCGTAAGGCTTAGGTTTAATTTAGTTAATAGGAATTATATATTAATTTAACTAATTTAACCCCCTGGT
>NW_026946495.1:0-7886 GCF_033847375.1 Trichoderma aggressivum f. europaeum | reverse complement strand
TCTTAAATATTAAAAACCTTAATTAAATAAAATATATAATAATTATTTATATTAATAATACTTACTTTAAGTTATTATTAAAGGGGAGAAGAAAAATAAATATATAACTAAAAAAGTTTTATTTTTTTAAAAAAAAACTAAAAAAATATTAAAAACTTTAAACTATATTAACCTTTAGTAGCTAAAATTATTTAATCTATACCTTAGTAATACCCCTTAACTATAGCTATTAGTAAATTTACTTAATAAGTAGCTTAGTAATAAATATAAAGGAAAACTAAGAATAATATATAAGTTAAGGAGTAATAGCTTAATTAAAATAATTTTTAGTTATTTTAATACCTTTATTTATAGTAAAATCTACTTTTAAAAAGTATATATTAATATTTATCTCTTAATCTTTTAGTTAATAACTATAGAAAAAGTACTAGTTATAATTTATATAACTAAACTATAAGTAGTTAATATAATTCTTACTTTATTAACTAAGAATAAAAATATAATTATAAAAAGGGAAAAAAATATAATTTTAAATATAATTAATAATAAAAGTATATAATTAAATATAATAAAAGTAAAAATAAAAATTAAGAGTTTTATAAAAAGTAATAAATAATACTTTTACACGCTTAGGCTATTAAAAAAATATATTAAAAAATTACTCTTAAAAATATAAGATTTTTACTAAAATATATACTAAATTTAGACTTTCTTTTACTTTTTTTTAAATATTATCTAATATATAGTTACACTTAGATTAAGATTAATTAAAAGTTATATATTAAAAATAAATCTTAGGTTTTTTATATAAATAAATATAATAAAAAAGTATTTATAAATTAAAAAAGTAAATAAAAGTAATTTTTAAATAAAAAAGCTAATTATAATAACTAATATTAATACTATTAATAATCTAAACTTTAAAATATTCTAAAACTTATTAAAGAAATAAGTAAAAACCTTAATTAAATAATTACCTAAGATTACTTACTAAAGTATAATTAGGTTATATAAGGACTTAGGAAATTAAAAGTTAACTATAGCTAACTTAATAAAAAAATTACTTATATAATATCTTTATATTTACTATAAAGTTTATAGTTAAATTTAGAATATTTAAAAGCTATAAATATATATAAAAAAATAATTAGTTTATAATTAATTAAAAGCTAAAAGAAAAACTAAATAAAAAATAAGAAATAAATAAAAATATACTTAACTTTATAAAAAAAAATAAAAAGCTTAAACTAAATAAAAAGTAAAAGAAAAAATAAGTAAAAGTAGGAAAGTTTTTAATATAAGAAATCCTTTTTTAATATAAACGCCCTACCTAAATAAAAATATTATTTAATTTTTATAACCTAAAAAATACTTACTAAAATAAACTAAGTTATAAACTTTTACTAATTAATTAATTAATTTTATTAAAAACTAAAAAATATTATTAAATTATACCCTAGACTTTTAAATATACCTTTTTTTAAAAATACTAAAGTAGTATTAATTAATTAAAATATAGTAGCTTATTATTAAAAATAATTATTATTTATAACCCTTAGATTAAAATAGCTAACTCCCTTTAGAAAAGGAACTATAATATTAACTTATATAACTACCTTAGATAATATTACTAATACTTACGTTAATATTTTTTTTTATATAGACTTTACTTTTTAAAAATAACTAGTTTAGCTATAAAAAATATATAATCTCTTAGTAAATATAAGAAAATATATATAAGTATTAAGCTTTAACTTAATAATAATACTTAAAGTAGTAATAAAAAGTATTAAGAATATAATATATATTATTAATTTAAAGATTAATTATAATTAATAATATACTTTAATTTTAAACTTAAGTATAATTTTATAAAATTATACTTAAGAAATACTCTTAAATAACTTTAAGATTAATATTAATAAAAAATAATTTTATATAAACTATATATACTTTAAAAATTATTAAATTAATATTATTTAAAATAAAAAAAAAGAATTATTATATATTTTTAACTTATTAAAAATAAAATAAAATAAAAGAATTAATTTAATATTATAAATATAAAGGGCTTATATAAACTTTATTAAATATAAAAGAGTATTTAATTTTTATATTATACTTTATATTAAGTAACTAAAAAGTTTTAAATATAAGTATTTAACTTTTTTTTAAATAGTCTAAACCTTAAGAGAATTAGTTAATTATATAATAATTAAAATTTAAAGTTTTTTTCTAAATATAGTAATTATAAAAGTTAAACTATTTTATATTAAAACCTATTTATAATAACTATTTAATCTATAACTTTATAATTAATACTTATACTTAAATATAGCTAAAACTATAATAATATATTAAACCTAAGTCCTAAAAGTAATTTAAATTATAATTAAAAATAAGTTAAGTATTTATAAATTTAAAAAGTTAAGTTTAAAAAAAAATAAATACTTAGGCCTTAGGTAATTAATTAATTTTTATACTAACTAAATCTAAAATAAATAATAAACTATATTAATAATAAAAGTAAGAAATATAATAAAACTTAGTAGCTAAACCTTAATTAAATTCCCTAATTTTCCTACTTAAAATACTTTAATAGCTTTTTATATATTCTTATATTAGTAAATATTTAATTAATAAAATATTAAAATAACCCTATAACTATAAGGCTAAATATTAACTAAGGTAGGAAAATTAATTTTACTTTTACTAAAAAAAAATATAAAAAAAAATAAGCTAAAAAAAATAACTAAGGAGATAAAAAGCTAAAGATAAGTCTACCTTCTGTAAAAAAGCTAAAACTAAGTCTACCTTTTATAAAGAAGCTAAAACTAAATCCACCTCCTATAAAAAAGCTAAAACTAAGTTTACCTTTTATAAAAAAACTACCTAAACTAAACTAAAGCTAGGAAATAAGTAATTTTACTATATAAACTAGGATTAATAAAGAAGAAATTATAATAAAAATCTTAAATATTTTAAAGTTAAAAAAAAGTAACTTAGATTTATTAATAAAAGATTAAAGAAAAATTTAAGTATTAGCTAAAGAAGTAAGAAAAATAATAATAAGATTTATAAGCTTAATTAATAATATATTATATAAAACCTATTTAAATATTTATATACTTAAATTAAATAATTACTTTTTATTAACTTTACTTAGGCTAATAAATAAGACTTATTAAATATAAATTTATTAAAGGGTAATATAATCTTTAGTAGTAGTTATTAAACTAACTTAGGATTAATAAATAGTAATATAAAATACTTATAAAGTAGTATAGTAGGCGTAATTAAATAATTACTTTAGAGAACTAAATAAAAATATAAAAAAAGGATTTAAATTAAGTTATTTAATAAATAGCTTTTTAAGCTATTATTAAAGGGAAAAAAATTATATAAAAAAATATAAAAAAGTAATTAATTTTAATATAAAGCTATATTTATTTAATTACCTATAGACTTTATAAATTATTAAACTTCTTACTTAAAAAATAAAAAATACTAAGGATAATTATTATAAATTTACTAAAAATCCCCTTAACTTAAATATTATAAACTTAAATAATATATCTCCTTTTTTTTATTTTCCTTATTATTATTAAGGTTAAAAATAAACTTAGTAAGCTAAAAAGTAGTACTTAAATTAAGAAAAGTATTATAATATATAAATATATTAGTAATATTTTAGTTATAATTAAGAAATATATTTATATAAATAAAATTATTTAATTTAGTTTAATACTTAAGAAATAAATACTAATTATAGTTTATATTACTAAATTATATATAATTTATATAGTTATTATATTAATACTTATAAATAAAAATATACTTAAAAAATAAAAAAAAAATATATTTTTATATAAATATAATAGTAAATAAATATACTTAAATATAATAGTTATAAAGTTAAAAATTAATTTACTTATAAAAAGTAATAAAAAAAATTTTAAAAAACTTTAGTTACTTAGTAAATAAAGCCTAAAAAAATTAATTATATTAATAAGTAATTTTAGCTAAAATATATATATTATTCTAAAGGCTATTATAAAAAATATATTAAATAAAAGCTAGATTAAATAAATATATTAAGAAAATATACTACTAAAAGTATTACTTAGGTATAAAATAATTAGTAAAATACCTTAATTTAAAGTTTAATATAAAGGAATTAATAAAGTAAATCTTAGTATATATAAGAAGGTTAAGATAACTAAGGTTACTTTTAATAAAGTTTTAAATATTAAAGTATTTTTAAAACTAAATAAAAAAAGGGTTAGTAATAAAATTAAATAATAAATTATTTTAAATTTATAATATAATTATTAAAGTTATAAAATAAAGCTAAAAGTAAAAGATTAATATAGTAGCTTTAGAATAAAAGTTATTTATAAGTTAATATTTAAGAATAAATATACACTTTTATAAAAAAGATAATATTAAGAAGTTATTAATAAAGTAAGTAGTTAATATTTTTTATAATTAAATAAAAATTATAAAATAAAAGAAAATAAAAAAAAAAAAAAACCTAAGTTAAAAAAAAAAAAGCTATAGGTAAGAAAACTATTAACCTTAGGATTAAATAATTTACTATTTTAAAAAAAGTAGTAAATTACTTAGTAAAAAAAGGGAATAGTTAGCTTAAGGCTAAAGGCTTTTATAAAAATATAGCTTTTTTTAAAAAGAAAATATATTTATATTAATCCTTTTTATATATATATATATATTTTATAATTCTTTTTATAATCTACTACTTTTTAATACTTTAAATTATTTAATTTTAAAGCTAACTTTTACTTTACTTTTATATTTTCCTTTTAAAAAGCCCTAATACTAAATTATTTTATAATACTTAACTATAATAAATTCTTTTAAGTTTTAAAAAAATTATAATATAATCTACTACCTTATATAACTTATACCCCCCTTAAACTAAATTTATTTTAAAAATTTTATAATAATATTAAATAAAAGTTTATTAATAAAAACTTAGTAAAGCTATATAAAGAGTAACCTCTTTAGTTTTACTCTTATTAAGTTTAGTTACTTACTTAAATAAGTAGTTATCCTTTAAATAATTTAAATAATTATTAAATATATATTTATTATATATATATTTTATATTTTTTTAATATTTTAAAAATAAATAACTTTTTATAAACTTTATTTTTTTTAAAATATATTAAGCTATAATTATTTAAAATTAATAATTTAGTTAGTTATATTACTTTAATTTAGTAATAGAATAATAATTTAATTAAGCTTAGTAAATAGTTTAACTTTAGAAAAACTTATTTTTAAAAATTAATTATAAGGAATTATTTAATTTTTTAATTATACCTTATATAATATAACTTAAAAATAATAAATATAATTATTTTACTTTATTTTAGTTAATAATAACTTTATAAGGCTTAGTAAGTTAATAAGTTAGGGCCTATATAAATAATTAACTATATAAAATAAGAATTTTATAAATATACCTAGGATAATAATAATTAATATAAAAAGTATTTAATTTTAGAATTAAAAACTAATATTTATATTAACTTAATTATATTTTAGTAAAAGCTAAAGTTTTATTTATACTTTTTATATTTAAAACTATAGCTTTAAATAAACTTAATATTTTAAAGTATAAGGAGTTTTAGTAATTTTAAAAGTATTAGTATTTATAAAACTTAAATAACCTTTATAAATTACTTAAGGATTTATAATAGAATAGTAAAGTAAAAGGGTATAAAATTTATACTTAACTTAGTAATTAAATTTTTATAAAAGATTTTTTAAAGTAAGTAAGTTTATATTCTTTTAGAATATATACCTTTTTACTTTAATTAAGTAAGAATTAATTAATTTATTAATTACTAAACTTTTACCTTATACTTTTTATTTAAAATAAAGCTATAACTAAGACTTTTAGTTAGTAAAATATCCCTCTTTACCTTTAATAATTATCTTTAATTATTTTACCTTAACTACTGCTTATATTTATAATTACCCTAGGAATATAAATAATTTTAAACTACTTATATAACTAAATTATATTACCTATAGGCAGTATAACTTAGGGATATATAAGTAGAGTTTTAATATTTATAAACTTACCCTTAAGAAATTTACTATAAGTAAAATTACTTATAAAAAGTTCCCCCCTATTTAAATTACTTATAAAATAAGAACTAGAATTTATACTAGCCCTATTTAATTAAAAGCTTAGTTATTTTTTTATAACGCCTATAGCTAATAATAGCTAATAGGCTTATTAAGTAAGAAACTAAGAATATAATTAATATTTTTATATACTAAGTACTTATACTAAATATAAAAAAGCTTTTATAATATAGCTAATTAATAATAATACTAAAGTAATACCCTAGATATTAGAAATTAATTAATTATAATATATAATTAAATTTTTAAAATCTCCTAAACTATAAAATAAGGAAAATAATAATATTAATAAAGCTTATAAGTAATTAATAAACTAAGATAATAATTATTAAGTAAAATAGCTTAATATAATTAATAATAAAAGAAATATTTATAAAACTTAGGTAATTATAAATAAATATATTAAATTAAAAAATTACCCTTAGTTAAAATACTTTAGAAAAGCTAAATATAAAATAATTATTAGTTTTATAAAGAAAGTAAGAATATTATACTTTTACTAAGTTCTTTAGACTTTTATATTAAATAGCTTCTACTCCCTTATTTTAATAAAATTAATAAATAAAAATATTTAAAATAATATTTATAAAGCTATTATAAGTTTATAAAAACCCCTAGTAACTTAAAGTACTTATAGTAAATAAGCAGCTACTTGCGAAGTATTAAGGCAGTAGGCAGAGAGTAAATAACCCTGCTAAAAATAAAAAAAATCTAAGATTAATTAAAAGTACTAGAGATATAAAGGATTAGGGTTAAAATATAAAAATAGTAATAAAATAAAGCTAAAAAATTTCCTTTATAATTAACTAACTAAGCCTAAGTAAGGTATAATATTTTTTTTATAATCTTTTTCTAAAATTAGTTTCTTTTTAAAGGCTATAGGGAGATATAGTAAGATTAAATAATCCCTAGGATAATAGGTTATTATTTTAAGATTTTTAGGTAAAAACTCTTAGAGTTTACTCCTAAATCTTAAGGGGAGGCTTTTAATAAGGATCTTTAATTAGGTCTGTGACCGGTGGTTAGTGCTAGCTAAGATAAATAACTAAGCTGGGCTTTAACTGGCTTAGTAATATAAAATAAAGAATGTTTTCTCTGGCTAGATAGAAAAACCAAGACATATTATTATAATGAAAATAACCCTAGCTAAGACGGCGGCTTTATTTTAGTTGGAACAAGGCCGCGGCAGCTAGATCAAATGATGCTGTGATCTTATTCTTGCGCCGTGGTCCTTATAGTGGCTAGACGAGCTAGGTGGCTTATGAAGGTGTTTAGGTGTCAATGGCCCAGTTCAAAGGTGCGTTCCCTAGCTGTTAATAAAGCATATATAAAGGCTCTTTTGTGACTGGTTCCTTTTAGGCAGTTTATCCTCCGTACCCAGGAGAGGGACTATAGTATAAGAATAAAATTATAGTATTATTTAATTTAGCTACTATAGCCTTATTTTAACTAAAATAAAACTATTATTTTAGCTAGGGTTATTTTTATTATAATAATATATTTTAATTTTTTTATTTAGCTAAAGGAAATATTCCTTATTTTATATTACTAAGCTAACTAAAGCCTAGCTTAGTTATTTATCCTAGCTAATATTAACTATTAATCACAGACTTAATTAAGGATCCTTATTAAAGTAAGTAAGTATAAGTAAGTATAGGGTAAGTAAATATAAATAAGTATAAGGTAAGAGAGTGTAGGGTAGGTGA
>NW_026946494.1:5984-8164 GCF_033847375.1 Trichoderma aggressivum f. europaeum | reverse complement strand
AGTATTTATATTTAAAATTAACTTATTTATTAATTTTATTTATAATATAATAATAATAAGTTTATTATTTTTACTTAATTTATTAATTTTTTATTATTTATAATTATTAATTTTTATAATATTAATTATAAATATTTAATTAAAGTTTTAATTAATAATTAATTTTTTTTTTACTTATTAATAATTAAGTTTTTAATTTTTTTATAAATATTATTAATTTTTTATAAATAATTAAAAAATTTAATATTAAAAATAAAATTATAATTTAATTTATTATATTAAACTATTAATTAATTTTTAAAGTAAAAGTATATTATATTAATAATAATATTTTTTATAAAAAAATAATATATAATTAAAAATAATAAAAAATAATTAATTAATTTTAGTAATATATAATAATATTACTTTAGATACTTATATAAAATAGTTATTTTTAGTCCCTTTATATATTTCCTTATATAAGAAAAACCTCTTAAGTAAAAGAAAAACTTATATATTATATTTTTACTTTAAAAATAACCTATAGCTGCCTTAATTTTAACTTTTTAAAAAAAATATATTATTATATAAAATTTATTTTTACTAAGCCTTTAATATTTTTATTATTATAAATAATAATTTCTTTTTATTTCCCTAGCTTTTTTATATTTAACCTAAGTATAAGTTATAAAATTATTATTTTTAATCTTTTATTAAAAATAAAATAAAGTTTTATTTTAACTTTATTTTTTATTTACTTTACTTTATTACTAACTTTATTTATTTTTTTATTATTTAATTATTTAAAATTATATAATTTTACCTTTTATATATATATAATTAATTTTTAGGCAAAGATATATTTATATTTATCTTAGGGATTTACTAATATAATTAAGTATTATACTTACTTTTATAAATAGCTTCTTTAGCTTTAAAAATCTATTTACTTTAGCTTTAAACTACCTAGGGTAGCCTATATACTTAATTTTCCTATATTAAAGGCTCCTTTTTTCCTTCCTCCTTTTTTCCTTTTTTTTTCTCTTTATTATCCCGCCTTTTAGGTAAATTAAGCCTAGCCCTCTCCTTCCTTACTTACCGCGGCTACGCCCTATGGCTACCCAGGGCGGGCTCGCCCCGGCTATCAGGGGCCCTTCAAGATAGCCCCTGCCAAGGTACGTACTCGCCCCGATATAGGTCCTAGGATATGCCTAACTTAGCCTATAGAAGCGTTTTACTAAAGGAAATAGTAGTAGAACTGCCTTTAGAAAGAAAGTAAAGATAATAAAGGCTTCTTAAAGTACTACCCCTGTGCCCCCCCTTATTATCCCCTTAACTGCTAACTAACGCTAGCGTAATTTTAGCCTAGCTCTACCCCCCTTAGCTAATAGTAAAGAGAAGGAGGAGGAGGAGGAGGAGAAAAAGAAGGTATAAGAGAAGGAGGAGGATAATAATAATATAAGTAAAGCTCCCCTTAATAATAACTTAGCCTTAACCCCTACTAAGTACTTTAAAAAAAATCCCCTTATATTTTATTTTTATATTATTAAAAAAAAAATTTAATTCTTTTTTATCTTTAGGCTATTTTTTAATTAATTTATATTAAGCTTATATTAATATTACTTTTTATATATAATATATTACTTATATATACTTATACTTTAGTATTATTTATTATTATATTATAAATAAGCTATTTTTTACTTAATTTTAGCTTAGCTTTTTTTAACTTCCCTTAGGTTTTAATATTAAGTATTAAAAATATATTTAATAAAAAAAAAATTATAATAAAGTTAATATTTATTTTTATTTTAAATTAACTTTAAACTAATTTTTTTTTAATTTTTTTTTAATATTATTATTATTATTTATTAAGTAATTATTATTAATATAATTATTATTAATAATATTATTATTATATATTTTTTAATTTAGTTATATTTTATTATTATTTTAGCTAATCTTTAAGTAAAATTAAACTTATTATAATTTTATTAATAATATTAGTTATATATATTTTAATATTATTATTATTTTTTTAACTTATATATAATTTAATAATAATATTAATAATAAAATATTATTAAAGCTTTTTATTAATTTATATTACTATTATTAAATTAATTATATTTTTATTATATATACTTATATTATAATTATTATTATTTAAAAAATCTTTTTTATAATTTTAATTTATT